>NC_084837.1:19480265-19650265 GCF_033115175.1 Lepus europaeus | reverse complement strand
AGATTTTGCCTAGCTTTCCTGTGGTTCATGTGGCTATTGTAAATACAAAATTCAGATGATGTTTCCAATTGTTGTAGTATAGGAATGTAATTGATTTGAGCATATTGATTTATATTAGCAACCTTGTTGAGCTTTTATATTTGCCTTAGGTTTTCTCTGAACCACTACTGTCACTGAATAATGACAGCTTCATCTTTTCTTTCCAGTGAGTATGTATTTCCCCCTCTGTCTTATGATGCTAACTACAGCAGGCAGTACAACATTGAATAGAAATAGTGATGGTTTCATGTCTCTGTTCAAGCACAAAGAAAAGGAAAGAAAGGAAATGACAGTGGGAACTCTTGCATTATTTCTGATTTTAAAGAAAATTCTTATAGTGTTTCACCATCAAATATGCTTGTTGTAAGTTCATGAGGTCAAGGGAGTTAACGAATCTTCCTAGTTTGTTAGGAGTTTTGCATTTGTTTATTTTGTTTTGCTTTTAAATGGTATAGATTGAATTTTAGTAAGTATTTCAAATATTAGCATTGCATCTATTGAGATAATTATGTGTTTTTTCTCCTTTCATCTAAACCTTTTGTTTGTTATATTGGCTTTTTTTTGTTTGTTTGTTTTGACCTAAAAATGAAGGGAATACTAGCTTCAAGAGCTGAATTGAGTACTTCTCTTATTTATAACTGTAAAGGATAGAGTTGATCTATATTTTGAAAGCTTGGTAAATTTTTGCAAAAGTGTCTAGTCTGATATGTTTGCTTTGTGGATAGATTTTTTTTCAGAACTGATATAATATTTTTAAAAAGATTTATTTATTTATTTGAAAGGCAGAGTTACACAGAAAGAGAAGGAGAGGCAGAGAGAGAGTGAGAGGTCTTCATCTGCTGGTTCACTCCCCAGATGGCCCCAACAGCCGGAGCTGCACCAATCCGAAGCCAGGAGCCAAGAGGTTCTTCTGGGTCTCCCACACGGGTGTAGGGGCCCAAGGACTTAAGCCATCTTCTACTGCTTTCCCAGGCCATAGCAGAGAGCTAGATCAGAAGTAGAGCAGCCAGGACTCAAACTGGTGCCCGCATGGGATGCTGGCACTGCAGGCAGCAGCTTTGCCTACTGCACCACAGGGTCAGCTCCTGATCCAATTTTAAAGGAATGTTGTGATCTTTAGTTTCTTACTACTTTTTGAATCATTGTTAACAGATTTTGTTTTCAAAGGAAAATTTTCAAATTTGTTGACATAAATCTATTTACAGTTTTCTCTCAAGATTTATAAAATCTTGATCTCTGTGCTTTTGTGTTCTTTTGTACTGGAGTATTGTCTGTGACTTCTAAGTTTTTCTCAAACAAAGGTATTTGCCTTTTATATAAAAACATATGAACTTTTATTTTTTTAATCCCATATTTTTATTTACTACAAGGTCCTTGATTTCTGCTCTTTTTATATTTATTAAGGATGCTTTCATTAGATGACACAAGCTTTTTAAAAAATTATGATTCATTTCAAAACATATTCTGATCATTTTTTGCATTTTTAAATTAAAAAATCTAGGGAATTTTTTGTTTTTATTTTATTTTTTGTTCCTGTATTGTGGTCAGAAAACATGGTGTGTGAGAGATTATTTATTTATTTATTTATTGGCATTTGTTCTACAGCCTAACACATGGGCAGTTTTAGTATCTGCACCTTGTGGGCTTGAAAAAAAAAGTCTTCTCTGACTGTTGGTATAAAATTATCTACGTGTTTATTGAACCAGCTTTATTAGTTGAGCCATTCAAATTACAAGTGATCTTTCTGAATTTTTAGCTAACTTGGTAATTATGGAAAGATTATTATTTAAATCTCCCTCTAAGTGTGGCTTATTTTTTAGTGGTTTGGAAATTGCATGTCTAACTTATTCTCTGCATGGTTATCGTCTTAGTTGTTGCCGTGTAACACACTGTCTTACAACTAGGCAGACTAGAACAACCAAACGTTTATTATCTCACAGTGCTTTGATGAGTCACGAGTGTGAGAGTGACTGGACAGGGTGGTTCTGGCTTGGGGTAGCTCCTGAGGATCTGGTCCAAAATTAGCTGGAGCTGCAGTCCCGTGAAGGCTTTGCTGGAAATGCCGTGTCTGTGAAGGCTTTGCTGGGGACGCAGCATCTGCCGACCTAGCGTCTGGCTTGCCTGGCTGGCTGGGTGAGGCGGGCTGGCAGTAGGACACTTCCATTCTTCTCCACGAGGACCTCTCCATGGTGCTAGCTGGCTGTCCTCGCAAGACTTTGTCCTCGCAAGGCTGACTTTCCTCAGAGTGAGTGAGCCAAGAGATCGTCATGACGACGCTGAAATGTCTTTCATGACCCAGCTTTGACAGTCACCTGCCAAGTCCTTCACCGTGTTCTATTAGTTATAAAAACCAACTGGAAGCATGGGCATTGTGGGGCAGCAGGTTAAACCTCTACTTGCAATGCCCACATCTTACATCGGAGAAATTGATTCAAGCATCAACTACCGTGCTTCTGATCCAGCTTTCTGTTACTGTGCCTGGGAAGATTCTGGAGGGTGTCTCAAGTGCTTGGGCCCCTGCCACCCACAGAGGAGACTAGGACAGAGTTTGACCCGGCCCAGCCCTGGCTGTGGCAGATATTTGGGGATGGGGGATCTCTCTCTTTCGCTCTCACTTGTTCCTTCTCTGCCTTTTAAATGAATAACTACTAAATCTTTAAAACTACATACTGGGAAGAGAGCATAGGAAGGCATGAATACAAGGAGGTGCGGCTCATTTGGACCATATTGGAGGCTGGAGATGGCAGTTACCTTCAACGTTTCAACAAGCATTTCTGCTTTAACAAAGTGTGAAGTTACTTAGCGTTCCTACTTGTTTTGAATAATGTTAAGATCTTAGGCCTCTCTAATTTTGACCCATCTCAGTCTTATTTATGATTGTTGTTACTTTTGTGTGTGTATACATATTTAACAGTCTGTTTGTTTTGATTTACACCATACTTACCAGTTTATTTGTTCTCCTTTGTTTCTTGCATCTTACTTCTGGATTAGTTTTCCTTTTCTTCTCCAAAGTCTGTCCCTTGAAAATTCTTTCAGTAAAAATCTATGAGTGGAGTCATGCTGTCGTGTGGTAGGTAAAGCTGCCACCTGCAGTGCCAGCATCCCATATGGACGCCGGTTCAAGTCCCGGCTGTTCTACTTCTGATCCAGCTATCTGCTGTGGCCTGGGAAAGCAGTAGAAGATGGCCCAGGTCCTTGGGCCCCTGCACCAATGTGGGAGACCTGGAAGAAGCTCCTGGCTCCTGGCTTCGGATTGGTGCAGCTCCGGCTGTTGGGGCCATCTGGGGAGTGAACCAGCAGATGGAAGACCTCTCTCTCTCTCTCTCTCTCTCTCTCTTTCTCTCTCTCTCTGCCTCTGCCTCTCTGTAACTCTGCCTTTCAAATGAATAAATAAATCTTTAAAAAAAAAAGAATTTATGAGTGATAAGTATTTACAGCATTTATCTGAAAATGTTTTTAATCTTACTTCTATTTCCAAATAACAGTTTAGATGTATATAGAATTCTAGGTTACTATTCTACCTGAGTACTGTAAGACATTCCTTGTTCTCTTCTAGTCTCCATTACTGGGATTATTTTGTGGTCAGTCTGGCACTTCTTTTTCAGGAAATCTGTCTTTTCTGTGCAGAGTTGCATTCACCCCTCCCCTCTCCATTTTCATTACCTGTGTCCAGGTAGAGATATATTTTTATTTGTCCGACTTGGAACTCACTTGAATTTGATTCTTGAATTTGATTAAGATACACTTCTTTTCATGCTTTGGAAAATCCCAGCCACTATCTGCTCCAATGGTGTGTGTCTTTATTGTAATTATTCTTTTAGAATTCTCACTGATAAAAAGGTGGGAAATATCAGAAGCTCAGACATGTTGAGAAGATAATGAGAAGGTCTAACATTTATCTATCCTTTTCTTTCTTTCTTTCTTTTTTTTTTTTTAAGATTTGTTTATTTGTTTGAAAGGCAGAGTTGCAGAGGGGGAGAAATCTTCCTTCTGCTGGTTCACTCCCCAAATAGCTGCAACAACCAAAGCTGGGCCAGGCTGAAGCCAGGAGCCAGGAGCTTCATCCTGGTCTCCCACATGGGTGCAGGAGCCCAAGGACTTGGGCCTTCTGCTTACCTTCCCAGCATTATAAGGGAGCTGGATTGAAAAGGAAGCAGCGGGGAGTCAAACCAGTGCCCATGTGGGATGTTGGTGCTGCAGGCTTTACCTACTACACCACAGTGCTGGCCCCTATCCATTCTTAATTCTAAACATTCTCTCAGATTCAATTTCTAGTTGATTGTTTCTTTGAATCTAATCTATGATTCATATTAAACGAAATTCACTGATTTTTTATTATGTGGAAGATTCATTCTTTAAACTTTATTTCTTTTCTCAATGTGATTTCAACTGCTTCATCCTATGATTTAAAATGTAAATATGGCATGAGTGTTGTTGCTCAGTGGCTTAAGCCTCTGCTTAGGACACCTTCATTCTGTATTGGACTGCTGATTTCAGCTCCTGGCTCTTCAACTTCAGGTCAAGCTTCCTGCAAATGCACCCGGGAGGCAGCAGATGTTGGTTCAAGTGCTTGGGCCTCTGCTGCCGACATGGGAGACCTGGATGGAGTTTCTGGTTCCTGGCCTTTTAGCCTGGCTTGATCTTGAATGATGGGGGGCATTTGGGGAGTGAACTAGTGGATGGAAGATTTCTGTTTGTCCCTTTGCCTTTTTGCCTTTCAAATAAAATAAAAATAAATTAAAAAACTTAAGAATCTGTATGTTTATCTAGCTTTTCTAGGTGTTCCTATGCGGGAGGGATTACGGGTTGTCCATCCTACAGACTTTTGTTGCCTGTAGTACTCTTTTTAAGAAACAAGTCAGACTGTGTGCTAGTGCCTCAGCTGCTTTGTCCACCGGCTGCAACTCCAGCAGGGAACAGGGGACACCGGGCAAGGCTCGCAGGCGATGACATTGATCTTTAGCAGCTCCTCTGCTAGAGTTTTCTCTCCTGCTTGCCCTGTCCTCCTCCTGGGGCCCTGCCCTTCTCTCCTGCTTGCCCTGTCCTCCTCCTGGGGCCCTGCCCTTCTCTCCTGCTTGCCCTGTCCTCCTCCTGGGGCCCTGCCCTTCTCTCCTGCTTGCCCTGTCCTCCTCCTGGGGCCCTGCCCTTCTCTCCTGCTTGCCCTGTCCTCCTCCTGGGGCCCTGCCCTTCTCTCCTGCTTGCCCTGTCCTCCTCCTGGGGCCCTGCCCTTCTCTCCTGCTTGCCCTGTCCTCCTCCTGGGGCCCTGCCCTTCTCTCCTGCTTGCCCTGTCCTCCTCCTGGGGCCCTGCCCTTCTCTCCTGCTTGCCCTGTCCTCCTCCTGGGGCCCTGCCCTTCTCTCCTGCTTGCCCTGTCCTCCTCCTGGGGCCCTGCCCTTCTCTCCTGCTTGCCCTGTCCTCCTCCTGGGGCCCTGCCCTTCTCTCCTGCTTGCCCTGTCCTCCTCCTGGGGCCCTGCCCTTCTCTCCTGCTTGCCCTGTCCTCCTCCTGGGGCCTGCCCTTCCAGGATGCGCCACGGCCCTTCAGGGACCGGTCATGGCTGTGCTCTGTGCCTTCCCCTCTGCTTTTCGTGGAAATGCGCCTCACCAGCCTCTCCGCACTGTCCAAAGTGTCCAGGTGACAATTAGCTAATCTGATAAGCTCATTCATGCTAATGTGCTAATGAACGAGGACCACAGAAGATGGCTGTCCTTCCCCTGCCTCCTAATCAGGGGCTCTCCTCCTGCCAGGTGACATATGTGCAGAGCAGCAGTGAGCTTGCAGGCACCGTGACCCGGCTTTAGTGGTCTAACCTGGAGGGTTGACGTTAATGGAATGAGATTTTTAAGTCAGGTAGGAGGGAGAGCTGAGTGGAGGCAGGCAAGAGAGGGTGAAAAGTCGGTCCAAAATGACCCTCTGCGCATGAGCTTGTGTCTACTAGGAGGTTGCTGCGTTAACCCTTTCGTTTCTAAACTGCAAAGTAAGGAGGATTTCTTGGACTACCCCTCAAGTTACTATTTTTGATATATCAAAATTATGCTCATGCAAAACCCCTCTACAAGACAAGAACCTGAACGCAACAGAACCAAAGGTATATTGGGTTCATGACTATTCATTCCAATATTTTCATTCTGCTGATTGCATGGGCTAAGCCTACACTCCTGATAGGGGATGGGCAGGAAAGAGATGGAGACGGGAATTTGGGGGGTCGGCTTCAGAATGTTGTGTTTTATGAATGTACGGGGTATCCCTCAACTGTGCGTCTCTATTCTTGCAGAACACTAGCAATTATTTTTCTTCCTTCTTTCTGGCCCTCCTTCTGTTGGATCTCAAGCTCTGAGGAGTTTGGGTGCAGAACTAACACCAGCTCCTGGGCAGCTCCAGTGGGAGCTTTGAGCCCCAGAGAACAAGCTGCATGTTGGGGGAAGGAGCACCTAGGCTTATGTAGCCTTGTTCCTTTCCCTGTACTTTCACAAAGTGAAGGTTTTGGCCTGGTTACTGCACTATGGGGTCTAGAGAGAGGGTAGGTGCTGATGTCTGTTATGGCTGATGGACAACTGGAAGTGCTTCAAGACACCGTATTATGCAGAGTGCTGGGGTGGGCATCTCCCACTGATCCTCCTCCATGTTTTCTTGCCTGCTCTGTCCCCTGGAGGTGGACTCAAGGGGACTGCATCAGTACTTTCTCTTGTCCGTTGGCTCCTGGTTGGGCTTGGCCAAGGGGGAACAGTGGTAGGAGTGTGAGATGGGGTGTTTAAACTCCAGACTTCTTTCCTACGGGTCTGTACAGGCTCTCCCTCGGGTCAGAGCCCTATCCCTTCCGGAAGGCCCTCTCCACATAGCCTCTTTTGTTGGCATCTGGTCGTTGGTGCTTTCCATTCTGGCTTTAGACGCTCCTCTCTCCCTTGCAGTCTGGCTATGCTCTGTCCAAATCTTTGTCAAATGTCCCTTTCTGAAATTTTCCTCAATGGCCCCTAGTTGGAGTGTGCTATTTGTTTCCATTTTTAAAAACTTGTATTCTTTTCTTAAAATAGAGTATTTTTATTTTCATAAAATATGCATAACATAAAATTTACCATTTTAGTCAGCTTTAGGTGTACAGGTTGGTGATATTAAATATATTCATAGTGTTGCACAACCATTGCCTCATCCCTCTCCAGAACATTTTCTTTCTTTTTTTAAAAAATATTTATTTATTTATTTGAAAGGCAGAGTTACAGAGAGAGAGAGAGAGAGAGATTTTCCATCTGCTGGTTTACTCTCCATTGGCTGCAATGGCCGGAGCTGCACTGATCTGAAGCCAAGAGCCAGGAGCTTCTTCCGGGTCTCCCACATGGGTGCAGGGGCCCAAGAACTTGGGCCATCTTCCAGTTCTTTCCAGGCCATAGCAGAGAGCTGGATTGGAAGAGGAGCCTCCGGGACTTGAACCAGCACCAGTATAGGATGCTGGCACTGCAGGCGGCGGCCTTACCTGCTAAGCCACAGTGCCACTCCCAGAACATTTTCACCATCCCAAACTGAACCTCTGTACCCATCAAATAGTGACCTCCTATCACTGCTCCCCTCTAGCTCCAGGTAACCACCTTTCCACTTTATGAATTTGATTGTTCTATGTCCCTCTTAAAAGTGGACTCATACAATGTTTATTCATTTGTGTTTGGGTAATTTCACTTAGCTTAATGTTTTTAAAATCCATAAAACGTATAAATGAATTGACACAATAGTTGGATCCACAGGGGCCAATACTGGCTCCTCTCTAGAAGCTTCTACACCTTTGACTTACTTGTTGACAACATCCCATGGGAGGCTGCTGTGGTGGAGCAAATGTCTTCCCTGGACTCGTCCTGTCCCGTTTGATCTCGGAAGCTAAGCAGGGCCAGGCTTGGTTAGTACTTGGATGGGAAAATCAATGTCTTGATTTTTTTGGGTAGTAATTTAGTCTCTTCCTAGGGAATGTTAAACCAAACACTGACCAATCATGCCATCCAATGACCAGCTGTGCAGCTGGCATGATTTTGAAGAATGTCTTCTAGTCTTGACAGCCCTTGCAAGGATCATTAAAACTATCACGGCAGATCTTTTTCTTCCATGTTGCACTCACAATAGGTTATGAATGTTGATGGGAACACTGCAGATTCTAGCAACATCTTGTCCTGGGATCCTGTGAACGTGCCTCAGTTCCTAAACTGGATTGTCACCTAAATAATGAAGATCACTTTTGTCATTTGAGGTGCAATATTAAAGTGATTTGTTAAACATTTACCTATTTATTTTATTTTCATTGTGAAAGCGGGGGGCGGAGAGAGAGAGTGAGTGAACCATCTGCTGGTTCACTCCCCAAATGTTCACAAAAGCCAGAGCTGGGCCAGGCTGAAACCAGGAGCCCAGATTTCCAACTGAGTCTCCCACATGGGTAACAGGAGCCCAAGCACTTGAGCCATCGTCGGCTGCTTCCCGGATGGGCATTAGCAGGAAACTGGATCAGAAATGGAACAGCTGGGACTTGAACCGGCCAATGTGGGGTGCAGGCGTCACAAACAGTGGCTTAACCTTCTGCTCCGTCACCTCTGCTGCTGTTAAAGCTTCTTAGAGATTCCCTTTAAGATGATAAATAAACTTGAAAGGCAGGGGGGAGAGAGAGAGAGAGAGAGAGAGAGAGAGAGAGAGAGAGAGAGAGAGAGAGAGACAGCGAAACAGCCAGGGCTAGGGTCACTGAAGCCAGGAGCCAGGAACCACATCCAGAACTCCTAGCTGGGTGGCAGGGACCCAAAGACTTGGGCCTTCATCTGCTGCTTTCCCAGGCTCATTAACAGGGAGCTGAATGGGAAGTAGAGCACCTGACGCTCATACTTGGGATGCTGGTGTTGTAGGTAGCAGCTTAACCCACTGAGTCACAATGCTGGCCCCTTTAGGGATGTTTTCTGATGGACTTAAATGATGCCAGGCTTTGCAGAAGACGTGAGAACAAAGATCTAACTTCCAACAACTGGAGGAATGTTATGCCTCGAGTGTGAATTTCTTCTGTGCATTTTACTAAAGCTGTAGGCAAATGCATGCAGCCAGAGGATGTTTTGGTTAAGAATCATTGCCTGGCCAGCACCAAGGCTCAATAGGCTAATCCTCCGCCTGCGGCGCTGGCACCCCGGGTTCTAGTCCCAGTCGGGCCGCCAGATTCTGTCTCAGTTGCTCCTCTTCCAGTCCAGCTCTCTGCTGTGGCCCAGGAAGGCAGTGGAGGATGGCCCAGGTGCTTGGGCCCTGCACCCACATGGGAGACCAGGAGAAGCACCTGACTCCTGGCTTCGGATCGGCACAGTGTGCCGGCCGCAGCGGCCATTGGGAGGTGAACCAACGGAAAAGGAGGACCTTTCTCTCTGTCTCTCTCTCTCTCACTGTCCACTCTGCCTGTCAAAAAAAAAAAAAAAAAAAGAATCATTGCCTAGGGTGGGAGGGAGGGTAGGGTAGGAAGTATCACTATGTTCCTAAATCTATATATACGAAATACATGAAACTTGTGTAGCTTAAATAAAATTTTAAAAAAGAATCATTGTGTTGGAGGTAATGTTGGGGCTCAGTGGGTTAAGCCATCACCTGCAACACTAGAGCTTGGGCCCCTGCCACTCGTGGGAGATTTGGAAGAAGCTCCTGGTTTTGGATCGGCCCAGCTCCAGCCATTGCTGCCATTTGGGGAGTGAACCAACAGATGGAAGAGCTCTCTCTCTCTCTCTCTCTCTCTCTGTTTCTCCCTCTTTCTCTCTGCAAACTCTGCCCTTCAAATAAATAAATAAATCTTAACAACAACAACAACAACGACAACAACAACAAAAAAACCAGAATTAAGCTTGAGTAAGTCAAAAGGTACAAACCCCAGGCATCATTATGAATTCATTATGCATTTTATTTTTTAAAAAAGATTTATTTATTTATTTGAAAGAGTTACACAGAGAGAGGAGAGAGAAAGGGAGGGAAGAAGGGAGGTCTTCCATCTGATGGTTCACTCCCCAAATGGCTGCAATGGCCGGAGCTATGCTGATCTGAAGCCAGGATCCAGTAGCTTCTTCCAGGTCTCCCACATGGGTGCAGGAGCCCAAGGACTTGGGCCATCTTCTATTGCTTTTCCAGGCCATAGCAGAGAGCTGGATTGGAAGTGGAACAGCTGGACTCGAACCAGCGCCCATATGGATGCCGGCACTTCAATCCAGGGCATTAACCCGCTACGCCACAGTGCTGGCCCCCGTTATGCATTTTCTGCATTTCTTGGTATTGACCCTTAAGCCATCGACAACTAGAAGATAAGTTTCTGAAGTGAGAAGCACAATGCCCCTAGGAAGCAGTAGGTTCCTGTCGTCGGTACCTGTTGCCTACACAGTGGTGGCTGGCAATGATGCCCATTCAAAGATCAAAAGCTCACTGACAGTGCTCACCTGGCTTGAGGTGAAGCAGTGGCAATGTCTGGGCCTGGTAGATGGTTAGAGCACCCTTCTCCACAGACGTTTCCAGTTTGTGAGTTTTGTTTGTTTCGAGGTAGGATACAAGTCTCTCGAGCATCAGGTTAAGCTTCTGCTAGCAACACCCAATGGCAGCATCGTGTAACAGAGTCCTGGCTTCTCTTCTGATCCTGCAAATGCTCCTGGGAAAGCAGCGGATGATGGCCCAAGTACTTGGACCCCTGCCACTCATGTGATGAGTTCCAACCATGAATGGAGTTCCTGGCTCCTGGCTTTGACCTGCCCCAGCCCAACCGTTAGGGAGTGAGCCAGTGGATTAAAGATTGCACTCTCTGTGTCTCTCCCTGTCTCTCTGTCACTCTGCTTTTCAAATAAGCACATAAATAATTTTTAAAATAAAAACTTGTGAACATTTAACTTCCAGCAATAAGACTGATACTCCCCTTTTCACTGACAGCAAAATCACTCTATGAATAAAGGTACCCTTGGGTTCCCAGGTAAAGTTCTTTGTCGATGTCTACCAATTATAACCGAGAGTTGAATTTATTCTCTGTGCTGCCTATATATTTTTCAAAACATTTACTTATTTATTTGAAAGGCAGAGTGGCAGAGAGAGAGAGAGAGAGAGAGAGAGATTGATCTTCTATCTACTGGTTTACTTCCCAGATGGCTGCAAGAGCTGGGTCTGTGCCAGGCTGACACTAGGAGTCAAGAGCTCCATCCTGGTCTCCCACATCGGTGGCAGGGGCCCAATTGCCTGAGCCATCATCCACTGCTTTCCCAGGTGCATTAGCAGGAAGCTGAATCAAAAGTGGAGCAATTGGGACTCAGTCCCACATGGTAATATGGGACAACTGCGTCACAAGTGATGGCTTAACTCCGGTGTCACAGTGCCAGCCCCTTTCTGATTTTTAAATTTATTTATTTACTAAAATGTTTTGAAATGCAGAGAGACAGACAGCCAGACACAGCGATGTCTTCTACCCACTGGTTTACTCCCCAAATACTCACAATGGTTGGGGCCGGACTGGGGCTGGGCTAAGTACGTAAACTGAGATTTTTTTTTTCCTTTTTAAAGATTTATTTATTTATTTGAAAGTGAGAGTTACACAGAGAGAAAGAAAGAGAGGTAGAGGTAGAAGTAGAGGTAGAGAAGGAGAGAGAGAGAGAGAGAGAGAGAGAGAGAGAGAGGTCTTCCATCCCTGGTTCACTCCCCTATTGGCCGCAACAGCCATAGCTGCACTGATCCGGAGCCAGCAGCTTCTTCCAGGTCTCCCACGCAGGTGCAGGGGCCCTAGGGCTTGGGCCATCTTCTGCTGCTTTCCCAGGCCACAGCAGAGAGCTGGATCGGAAGTGGAACAGCTGGGACTTGAACCGGCGCTCTTTCGGCTCAATGCCTGTCCCCAGAAGGGTGGAATGAATTCACGTAGCTGATTTTTTTTTTTTTTTTTTTTTTGGACAGGCAGAGTGGATAGTGAGAGAGAGAGAAAGGTCTTCCTCTTTGCTGTTGGTTCACCCTCCAATGGCCGCCGCAGCCGGCGCACCGTGCTGATCTGAAGCCAGGAGCCAGGTGCTTCTCCAGGTCTCCCATGCGGGTTCAGGGCCCAAGCACTTGGGCCATCCTACACTGCACTCCTAGGCCACAGCAGAGAGCTGGACTGGAAGAGGGGCAACCGGGACAGAATCCGGCGCCCCGACCGGGACTAGAACCCAGTGTGCCGGCGCCGCAAGGCAGAGGATTAGCCTATTGAGCCGCGGCGCCGGCCTCACGTAGCTGATTTTGAGTGGACACTTTAACCAGCTGCAGAGCCACCTGCTTCTGAACTTCTTACGTGTGATAACAATTGTCCTAGTGGTCTAGAACAGCTTAATCAGAAGTCTCTATTACTTGAAGCCTGAAACACACTGATGCATCGTTTTGTCATGCATGGTAAGGAAATACAGGCATACAATATATCTACTTCGTCTATGAATGGGGCTGGCCCTAATGGCTGGTAACCCTTGGTAAAATAAAAATGAAGAGTGACATAATTCAATGGTGTTGTATCTAGGGGATGAAGCAAGACCTTAAACCTCGGGAGGAGGATGGTGCTGGTGATAACAACGACAGCGAACTTTCTCTCCGCGCAGACGATGCTCTGTGTGTATGACATCTGTGCGTCATTTCATCCACAAGGAAACTTACAGGATAGGTGCTGTCATCATCCTCACTTATGCAGGAGGAGTATGAGGCACAGAGGGGTAACTAATTGCCCGAGGCTGCATCTATAATAGGTGCTGGACCCGGGTTGTGAAGCCAGGCTGCCCATGGGAAACCCCACAGTCTCCATCCTGCTATCCTTTGGCCTTTCTGCTCCCAAGGAAGTGCAGCGCTTTGCTTTCAGCAGCCCTGGGGAGCCAGAAGTTCTTCCGATGTTCAAGGGAGCTGTGTGAATAGCCACACCTGGTTTCTGCCACCCATTATTTGGGGTCATTCATGCGTTCAGCAAACATTTATTCATTTTTTAAAAAAGATTTATTTATTTATTTGAAAAAGTTATACAGAGAGAGAAGGAAAGACAGAGAGAGAGAGAGGTCTTCCATCCTATTGGCCACAACAGCCAGAGCTGCGCCGATCTGAAGCCAGGAGCCAGGAGCTTCCTCAGGTCTCCCACACGGGTGCAGGGGCCCAAGCACTTGGGCCATCCTCCACTGCCCTCCCGGGCCATAGCAGAGAGCTGGCCTGGAAGAGGGGCAACTGGGACAGAATCTGGCGCCCCGACCGGGACTAGAACCCAGTGTGCCGGCGCCGCTAGGTGGAGGATTAGCCTGTTGAGCCACGGCGCCGGCTAATAAATCTTTAAAACATTTGTCAGTCAGCAAGCCCGATGCTGACCTGTGAGTATGGCGGATGTGTCAGGGCTTTTGGGTCTGAAACATGCGTTGACTATTGAACCATCACACAATCTCTACTGTCTGATGAGCGACCTAAGGAAGAGTTCACGGCCAGGCGTTGTGGCGTGGTGGGTTAGTCTGCCACTTGTGACAGTCGCATCCCATACTGGAGCACTGGCAGCCTAGGTCCCTGCTAATGTGCCTGAGAAAGCCACAGAAGATCACCAGGAGCTTGGGTTCCTGCTACCCACGTGGGGGACCAGGATGGAGTTCCTGGCTCTTAGCTTAGGCTTGGTGCAGCCCCTACCATTGTGGATATTTGGAAAATGAACTACCAGATGGAAGATATGTCTGTCTCTCCCACTGCCTGTCACTCCGCCTTTCAAAAAAAATTTTTTTTAAAAGAAGAATCAGTCCAGCATCCCCTTGCTAATCAGTGACAGAGCTGATTTGAACCAAAGGAATCTCATCTGACTTGGACACCACAACACTGGGTGTGCACACGAGCCCACAGGAGCACGAGGAGCCACTGCTTCCTGCTGGACGGGACAGTGGCATGACAGATGAGATTGATTTTCAGCTGCACCTTGAAAGGTAGATAGTGGTCGAAGTTCCGGGAAAGTTGAGGCAGGTGAGAAAGGAAGGGGGTGGCTAACGCTGTGGCGTAGTGGGTAAAGCCCACTACTTGCACTGCTGGCATACCATATGGGCACTGGTTCGAGTCCCGGCTGCTCCACTTCTGATCCAGCTCTCTGCTATGGCCTGGGAAAGCAGTACAAGATGGTCCAGGTTTGGGCCCCTGCACCTGCATGGGAGACCTGGAAGAAGCTCCTGGCTCCTGGCTTTGGATCAACCCAGCTCCAGCCATTGCAGCCATCTGGGGGAGTGAACCCACAGATGGAAGACCTCTCTCTCTCTCTCTCTCTGCCTCTCCTTCTCTCTGTGGATAACTCTAACTTTCAAATAAATAAATAAATCTTAAAAAGAAAAAAGAAGGAAGGAAGGACGGGCATTCAAAGCAGAAAAACAACTAGTGCAAAGGTAGGAAGTCCAAAAGGAACTGTGGGAGAGTCACAGAAGGCTACGTTTCAGGGGCTCCCACTTCGCCCCCATAACAGGGGTACAGCGGGTTGAAACACTTCTCTATAAACGGGTGGCTCCTTACTTATGACGGCTCAACTTGGGCTATTTCAACTTTGTGATGTGCCAAGCAGTAGACATTTCATGGAAACTGTCCTTTGACACCTGGATTTGGGTCTCTCTCAGGCTAGGGACACGCAGCATCCGATCCTCTCTTGAGGCTGGGTAGCAGCTGCCAGCACAGCTCGCAGGCAGGCCAGCGACCACGAGACACACTGCAGGTTGGAGCAGCTGAGCCATCGTGTTCAGTAGCTTGGTGCATTCAGTGCGTTTTTGACGTACGGTATTTCCCACTTAGGATGGGCTGCGGCACAACATAACCCCGTCGTATGTCAAGGAGCAGGTGTATACGGATGTGTTTGGAAAGGGTTATGGTCTGTTCTTTAAAAAGCACCCAGAGTTATCCTTTATAAAAATAAGTCAGATCATGTCTGTTGATGAGAATTTTCCAACAACTCAGGGCAAAGCCAAAGTCCTTCCCACGGCCTAAATGCCGGCACCTGATCTTACTCTGTTCACTTTTTTTTTTTTTTTGACAGGCAGAGTGGACAGTGAGAGAGAGAGACAGAGAGAAAGGTCTTCCTTTTGCCGCTGGTTCACCCTCCCAATGGCTGCTGCGGCCGGCGCACCGCGCTGATCCAAAGCCAGGAGCCAGGTGCTTCTCCTGGTCTCCCATGTGGGTGCAGGGCCCAAGCACTTGGGCCATCCTCCACTGCACTCCCGGGCCACAGCAGAGAGCTGGCCTGGAAGAGGGGCAACCGGGACAGAATCCGGTGCCCCGACCAGGACTAGAACCCAGTGTGCCAGCACCGCAAGGCAGAGGATTAGCCTATTGAGCCACGGTGCCAGCCACTCTGTTCGCTTTGTTTCAGCCACACTCGCTGCCTCCTCACACTCAGCAGGTGCAGACCTGCCTCAGGGCCTTTGCACTTAACTTCCTTCTACCCAGAGCACTCTTCTCCGAGATACCACTGTGTCTTGTTCGCTCACCCTCTTTGAGCCTTCATGCAAATGTCGCCACCACAACCCCCCTCGTGGACTTCTTCCCTGCTTTCTATTTCCCCAAAGTGATTCTCATAGGTTAATGTACTCCGTAGAATAGCACATTTATTCTCATAGGTTAATGTACTCCGTAGAATAGCACGTTTATTCTCATAGGTTAATGTACTCCGTAGAGTAGCACGTTTATTCTCATAGGTTAATGTACTCCGTAGAATAGCACGTTTATTCTCATAGGTTAATGTACTCCGTAGAGTAGCACATTCAGCTTGTTATCTGCCTCCTGCCCTTAGAATGCAAGCTGCACAGAGTGGGGTGGGACTGGAGTGAATAAACGATACTACCACACAGCAAATGCTAAATGCATGTTAGCTGTGGCTGTTCCCCACACATGCGGCCCCTGTCTCCCTGCGGTTGGCGACACACAGTTTCTGCAGACTGCAGTGAGGTGAGGGAGACTGCCCAGAGCAGGCACCTGTGTCTGCTCTCAACACCCTCCGGCCTCCACCGCCACGGAGACTGTTTCCATTCTGCCCGTCGTGGGCATCCGTCTGGTCAAATGTGTATGTTTGGGGAGATAGACAAAACAGATTAACACTTCACAGGCACACAAAACCCATTTCTCATTTCTCGTCTTTTAGAACTGGCTTAACCACCCACAGAAGATTTGTGTATACGTAAGAATGCTGGCTTTGTTTTTATAGTAAATTAGTATACAAATGGGATGGAAACTTCTCTTATATTGGGCTCCTCTGGAGACAGACAAAATAGTTTAAGAGAAAAAGCACTTCTCAGCAGCAGGCCCAGAAATGTTGATTTTAATTAAAACATTTATTTTCAAATACATTTCATGGTTAATAAGTTGTGATCTGTGCCTTCTTCATGCATATTCCAACTACTGGGCTGAGGAAATTGGATAAAGGTATTTTGATAAAGAATATTAACAGGACCGTCAAACCCAAGAAACTCCAAGGAAGAAAACCCACCTCCTGCCTCTGGTTTACAATGCACATATCATACTGCTCCTCGTAGACTTGCTCATCGCTGCGTAGAGGCCTCAGGATCCTGGCGTAGAAGCCTGGGCATTAGTGAATCATCATGGGCATTGGTGGGCTGTGCTCTTGTGCTCATGGGAGGTCTGTGTTGCACGTGCATCCTGGTTCATTTCAATAGAAATGAAATTAACTTGCTTAGCCAGAAGAAAACCAAAATGGCCAGCTCCTGATTTAAAATTCTCCCAAAGTCCCTCTTTCTCTGAGTACTATTTTGGGTTTGAGTTATTAAAGCTGCAGAGAGGTGTCCAAATTTCTACAGTTACCTTCTGAGCTCACCTCTCCTCTTGCTCTCTGCCCTGCAGAGCTTGTGCACCTGCCAAACTTCTGTTGACTTCCCAGGGACACCAGTCATGGCTCCAATATGGCCCACAGTGATTGAAATAAAAATGTGGACAATTTAAATAGACACCAAGGCAAGCTAAGAATCTGAAAATTTTGCTCAAATTTCTATAAAAACTGCCACGAATACATTTTTATTTGCCACAATTTAACACTGGATATTAACACAATATCTGCGCAATGCTACAAAACCGTTGCCATTGGTTTAAAATCAAAGACAACTTAGCAATATTTGTTAGTGTGATAAGTGTCCTTTATCTCATAATCTTGTGAGTGCATTTCTGATTAAAGTGTATCACAATATTTGAGAAACATTATATAAATACAGTTGCATCAGTGGCTACTCTCAATATGCTTCTAACCTCTTCCAAGGAGCCCTTAACATCACAATCAGAAACATATAGCCATGAGCAGATAATACAGGTACTGCACTTGGCTGTGTATGCCAGTGCTGGGCACGTCTACACATTATTCACTGTTCCAGTTTTTAAGTCGTGAGAGTTTGA
The DNA here is from genome assembly GCF_033115175.1 of Lepus europaeus. Classification (NCBI taxonomy): domain Eukaryota; kingdom Metazoa; phylum Chordata; class Mammalia; order Lagomorpha; family Leporidae; genus Lepus; species Lepus europaeus. The sequence goes on along the minus strand of NC_084837.1, from coordinate 19,632,875 downwards.
GTTTGCATGTAATGATGTCTATAGCATGCTTACAATTTTTATTTTAAAGCTTGGAACTCATTTTAAAATGCTTTTGAGTTTTCACTTTGATTTGAAAATCATGCTGTTATAACCAATACTTTATTAAACCAAAGCATTTTGTTCATAGACATTCATTTATATGTATACACACACACACTCACATTTGGATGAGCAGCTCTTCACACAGGGAGAGGAAACCCTGGCATTTTCTTTCAGATGGCTTATCGAGGGCCATGGTCACCAGGCTCCCTGGCAATCACATATCTGCCTATCTTGGCAGAGCGAACTGGCTGGTGCAGCCAGACCACAGAAAGCTGCATGGATAACGCTTACGAAAAAAAAACCAACTCTGGGATACTTCACACTAACAACAGAAAATGAGATCCACTTAGTAAGAGATCCTTACTAAGTATTGACCATGTCCAACCAGGTGCTCTCCTAAGAGATTTTTAACTATCAGTTCATCTAACCCCACCAATACCACTTTGAGAGAGGCACTGTTGCTCCTCCTGCTTTTTGAATAGGAAACTGTCATGGAAAGATGAAGTTGTTCCACATGTTGTAGCTAGTCAAAGACCTGAACTCAGGCAGTTGGATTCCATTGTCTGTGCTTCCAGCACCCACATTTACTAAAAACATAGGCTGTGTCTCATTGGGCCTTCCTTCACAGGGGATGGGTTTTGACTGTTTGTAGGATAGTGGTTAGAAGCACAGGCTCTCAGGTCATAGACGTTCCAGCTCCAGCTTTGTGATGGACCACAAACAAGGTACTTAATGTCTCTGTCTCAGTGTCATGTTTGGTAAAATGAGGGTCACGGGAGGATTTTATGAGTGGACACGTAGCAAGCACCCATAAAGTTTAGTGTTGGTTCTTCTTAGGTTCAACTATTATTTACTTAGGGTCAAAGCCAATTAGGAGCACATTGGAATTATGGGAGCCAATCTAATCTAGTACATTTCATAGTACTTTTGCTAATAAGAAAAAAAAAATGAAAAAGAGTTAAATAATGTGACTATATTCTTTTTTCAAGGGAAAATTAGAGTTCTTTTCAGCCTCTGATCTTGGTGTAAATCTGCCATCTATTCTGATGAAGCCCATCACTTATTATCAACTTTGATCTTTTTATCTTCATTTATTTATTCCTTAGCCACCACTTTTAAGGGAGTTTTCTTCTTAAAATCTCCCCAAGTCCAGTCAGGGTTAGGGTGAACACTTGCAGGTGTCACAGGAAAAATGCTAAAGGTGTCAGATTACTAGGATGCCCATGAATTTGCCAAGGAAAAGCTGTCCAAGTTGTGGGTGCTTTGCATAGCATTTGCCCTGCTAGTGTCTGACACGAGCCCGTGAAAGGCAAATGTATTATGTGCTTCAAGTTTATGTTGCTCAGTTAAGCAAAGAAGAGACATGATCTTCAGAACCAAAGAGTGTGAAGACATGAAGAGCTTTTTGTTGCAATTAGGCGCCAGCGTGGAAGCCATTTCTCACCAATATAGTAGATAGGACCATTCTCTGCATCAGTAAAAGTCTACACCTTGTAGAAGGGACGTTGTATGTTGTGAATAATTTAACTGTGATAAAACCATGGAGAAAGAAGAATCATCAGTAACAGGGATTCAACCAGCCAGCTGCTGGCTTGTATTCAAAGAAGAAATGTAATAAAGTGTTGGGAAGCAGTGGAAAACTGTAGAAGTGGAAAACTGTTTTCGCTTGCAATTATGTGTGTGTGTGTGTTAGTGGAGGCTAATGTTTGCTTTCTGAAACATTTGATTGATTTAAAGTAGCTCTTGTCATTAGGTAATCTTTAAATTAACCTTCAGCCATGTATCAGCAGCTGTACGAAGGAAGCAAATACATTATGTATTACTGTTTTGGATATTAGTTCTGAAAAAGCCAACCATCGTTTTCAACATCAAAGAGCGCCCTTTATCAAGGGCTTGGCTGCGAGGATAAAGCACTGGCTATTTACCTTATGACCTTGGTCCCAGTCCAGATCCTATTGCCAGTAAAGGGAGTTTTGTGATCTCAGCCCCACACAGGTAGACAGGCAGCCATATCGTCAAGACCGCAGATCGCAAAGTGGAATTTTGCTGCTTTAGGAGAGACCAGGGGCTGAGAAAAGCCCAGAGATGTGGAAATGAAAGAGGATTCAGCCCATATGCTGTCCTAGGACCACAGTCTTCTCAACCGCACGAGGTGGCTCCGAACAGCGACCTGGGGACGTGCTCCAGCCTGGCTAGCAGATAAAGAAATCTGTTTTCAGAGCTTGTGACTTGTCCAAGTCTAGTTTTCAAGCCAACACCTCCTCTCCAAACTCTCCCCGCACCCACCCCTCTCTTCCCAGAAACAAAAGCAGAAAGTCAAAAAGGAAAGGATCTTTAGGATGCCATTTGTAGAGCTAGTGTGATGGGTTTAATCTTTTGAAAGGATGATTGCAATTGAGCTGATAGATTTCAGACTTTGCTCTCAAAATTTAGGCTTAAAAATAGTTATCAATTACATGCTTAGTGCGGTTTTTTAGATACCAGAGTTAACTGTTTTTCACAATTAGGCTTGTAGCATTGTATTCCCAGAAAGGAGACACACTAGCAAAAAGCACATTAAGTGGAACTTTATTGGCTCATATGAGTAGTTCAAATTTTTAAAAATATATTTTTAAATACCTAAGTGAAAGATAATGTAACTTGTATTTTACATTCGCATTTGTGTGATAGAATATGAATGTACACCCCCCAAGTGTCTTATTTTAGACAATTTCTCTTTGCTTGTGTGTATTTGATCACTTCCTTTATTTTTTATTGCATTAGTTTACTAATTTAGTCATTCCTAGGTGGTTTCAAGAAACATTTTAGCAACTATTGAGTAAAATGAGTAATATGAATATAAGCACATTTATTTGAGATAGCAAAAAGGGAGCACTCCAATATCTGGTCATACAACACAGCCTTTATTTCCAAATATAGGTAGGTGAAGATAGTCTCCCTGGAGGTGTAAGTTAGAACAGCCAGCCAAGCAACTTGAACTTGGTGGTTCTATTAGCAGCACCGGTTCTACATACACACACAGCAAATGACAGCAGGTGTTTCAAGTGTAGGCTCACTTCCTGAGGGGAGGAAGCAGGGGCTGCTCATGTTTCTGCTCCAGGAAGACATCCTCACCCACGGGCACCGAGGGTGCCTGGCAGCACCCACTCCAGATGAACCCTGTTCACGCGTGCAAAGCATGGGAGCATGGGAGTAGACGCGTTTGGTGGGCCTGAGCAGCAACACAGGCTGGGGAGGTGGCTGGGAAGCTTCTCTGGACATTCCAAAGGTCCTGTCTGGGAGGCGGAACCTTTGCTTTTCCATGAGACTGTCCAAAAAAGTCTTCGGGGCCTAGCACTCGTGTCACATCCATTAGGCTAAATTGGCTTCTCGCACAAGCACGAAGGGGAGAGCAGATGAATGGATAGAAATGCAGCTGACTTTTATTGTCAGCACACGAAATGGGGCATCCGTGTGCCAGTTTATAAATTACTGTTTTCACGAGAAAGGAGTTCAAAAATCAGGTTCCACTTATCATTCTTAAATCCTTAGATATTTTTTAGCCGTATGATTTCATTATATGAATTACAGAACCGTAATAGAGTAATATTACTCTTAAGCCAGCTCACTTAAATTTAAGACATTCAAGACCCAATAATGCACTAGGTTCTTTAGCTCAAGTTATGCAAATAATATACATTTTTTATTCGGCTTCCCACCAGGTCATACATGTATTATAAACACAACAAAAGCCTCTTTCTTGTACAATATATTACTCAGAAGCTGGTGAAAATAGAAGCCAAAATATTGTGAATTACATTCTTATAATGGTTTGGCTTTGTACTACTGGCTGACATATTTCAAATGCTAAAGAGACGCTGGGGCTGGAAAGAGAGAAATGTTGACTCCCTGGTATCGAAGCCTGGTGTCATTCATACGATGTTCTTCAATGTCTAAATCAGATTATTATCTTTGTTTTCTTTAGAGTGGAACTAGCAAATCCAGCTTTGCTACATTTGGAAAATCAGCAGGGGGAATGGTCATCTCAAAAAGAAAAAAATAAAGAAGGGACTGAAACTTAACATAAATTACCATGGCTGTCCCAGAACCCAGAACTGGAGAGAACCTTTTCATTCTTTTACACAAAGCTTATGATGGAGACCAAAATGGATTATTTCACAAGCATTGTTTCATAAGTATTTCCTATAGTTGCACGATATCATTCATACAGTTAAAAAATACAACCAGTGTCACACTAATTCCACTTAGACCTTAAGAGAAGATCAAGCTACAGTTGAGAAAATTAGAGGTACAGAATTCTGTCTTATGTCGAAAGCAATATCCAAAGACTTAGCCCCAAGTGGGATATGCTAGGTTGGTAACTAGCACAACTGCATAAAATAACGCTAAAAATATTACAAGTCATTCCAGAAAGTGACCAAGAACTTGTGGATGTGCGGCTCTGGAGCCGATCAGCCCCGTTATACTCACTCATACCTTAAAAACAACAACAAAAAAACCAAAAACTCCTTAATGAAGGGAGATATGCTGTGGCTGGGCAAATTGAAAACAAAAATAAGACAAATGAAAAATAAGAAATTCTACTTCTTAGCTCGGTGACGTAACGTGAGCCCTGTGGGAACGCGAGGACATTCCTTTATCCCCGTGGGCAATCTGAGCCCGCAGGCTTTGAGAGCTCGGATGGCCCCCACAAAACTCCTTCCTCCCCTGTTTTTCCCTGGAGGAAAAAAAAAAGCAACACCTCAACTCATTTCTGTAATCTCCCCAGTGTTTGTAGCTGAAATTCTCACCTCAGATTCCTTCCTGGGAGAGAGAGGGTAGAACCAGCTCCCGCAGTACTTGGCAAATCTCTCCCTGCCGCCTCCTGTGGCATTCAACAAGTGCCAGTAGTGGTGGGGCTCCTGCAGGCACACAGCTCTGTCTTGGTGGCCAGAGCCACATGGGCTGTGGGTGACCGAGCATCCTCTCTGGATGCTGCACGCTTCCCCTGCGTCTGTAGATGGCTCCTTTCTTAAAAGAAAAAAAAAAAAAAAAAAAAAAAAGGTAGGCACAGAAGCACATCTAACTGTTGCGAATCACCAACAGCGATAATGTGAAAGATGCAAGATTGCCCTCCATCCGATTGCAACTAAGGGGGAAAAAGAAAGAAAGAAAAAGACTGTGAAGTCAGAATTATTTCTTAATTGCATTTCACACCTGGTTAAGACAGTGTATACGGGGCGGCAGGGAGATGAAAGGAGTGATTGATCCTTGCAAAGAGAATAGGTAGACTTGGCATGGGAGGGCTCGCGAGCCAGGCACACTGGGCTGGAGTGAAAGGCAGAATTCACTTTTGGGAGAATTAATTTCTGGCCAGCGTTTTGAGAAAGAGGAAGGTGGCACTCGAAGGAGGCTTCATTCTCCGGTGCTGACTGCTACACACCCCCTCTCCCCGGCCCCCACCCTGCCACTCCCCCAAACCCATCTCCCTGCAAACAGCACATATTTTAGTTGCAATTAGACTTCCATGTACAGCGCGCGGCAGCTGGAAGAGTTTCCAAAGTTTTCTCCGTTTAATTTGAGGGGAAGGCAAAAGAAACAAAATAGGCTGACAACTCTGGAGCGTTGTCTTGTGACTTTCAAAAAAAAAAAAAAAAAAACCCAGCCTGTGAAGTATCACTGCTCTGTTTTAGTCTAATGCTACTTCTATCTTTTATCCTTTTTAATTAGAAGGCAAATTCTCAGGCCGCCAGGCCTAATCCCTACACAGTGGAACAAAGCCCAGCAAAGCCTTTGAACACTGCTCAGCCGGGCAGCACAAACCCTCGTAACTGTTGGCAGTGGGGCAGGACTCTGACCCTCATCTCAGCCATTCTCCAGCACCTCCTGAAGCTCCCTGCCCTTCGGAACCCTATCTGTTGTTCTTCTGTTTAGACTGAAAAGACAAAAGGGGAGACAATGTGGGAAACCTAGAGGATTGGCTAGGTGGGATGTGGAGCGCTGGGGCCGGATGGAGGCCAGTAAATGGAGTTTCACGGGAATGGACACAGTGGGGAGAATTGGATCACCAGATTAGGTCTTTAGGTTCAAGAAATTTCTTCATCCCTCACTAAATCTTTTCATGGACAATGCCACTTTTTAAACAATTGTTGCATTTCCAATTACTCCAGGAGTGTTCAAACACATGCCCCCAAACCTCCGCGAAAAGTTTGGTCATATTTTCAAGGCGCCAGATGAAGATCAATAAGACAAATTCCCCCCGACCCAAATCAGTGGCAGACACTTACATCTCCAAAGTATTTACACTTGTAATAATATTTGAGTCAAGAGCATAATTTGCACTCACTCAAGCAAAACACGCGACTAGACAGAAACGTGCATCCTCAAAGCTAATGGGAACCATCATGAATCAAAAAGCCAAATTCCAAGTATGCAAATATGAAAAAGGATTGTTCATGTTTCCTGCCTCCCCTAGCTAACTGTGAATTATTGAAAGGGGAAACAACAGATGCCACCCCCAGGCTGCAAACTCTTCCAAATTGTTCTTAGATGGAGCCACGGAGGTGTGGGAATTGCCGTCTGATGCCAGGGTGTTCGAGAGTTATAATGGGATTTCCGAAAAAGATCGGCATTTCTTAGCTTTTGAGATATCTGGGACAGAGCGACAGTTCAGGGGGAAAGGGGAAGAAAAAGCAAAACCCTTCTATCGGGAGCATTTTTAGCCGTCTCAGACGCTTAAACACGGCGGGTTTCAGAAAGCCGCTTTCATTTTTCCGCTTCTAATGTCTCAGAAACACCAAACTATGTAGCGCCACACTTAACCCACCCAGTCATTAGGGCTGTCTTTGTCGTCAAACATAAAATGTGCTACTGATCTGGCTTTGGGTAATTAAGAGGTTAATTTAAATCATAGGAGAGGGAGTGACTTCCAATAAGTGCGTGAGTTGCGTCATGTAGTCTTACATCCAAAGTTAGAGTTCAGCCACTTCTCAAGTCTGTTTTTGAAAGCTCTCTGTCAGGGCAGAAATTGGAGTTTTCTATTTAAAGAGAATATGATTTTTAAGGCATGAGAGCGTCCACATCATTGATTTCTGTCATTCCTTGGAGAACAGATGCTTATCCCATTAGAGGGACAGTAACACATGTAATTACTGTCCATTTCTCTATGACGTCTGCGATTCCAGTGATAACTGCCGGCATCTTCTACAGTTCCTGCCTCTGTGGCGCGTGAGCAAGTCCCTTCTCCAGGTAAAAAGTGGTAAAATAGGCGAGAGGCACAGAGGGAATTAAATACAACAGCAGATAATATTGTACAGAGAATGAGGTAGCATTTCTAACAGCCTGCTTTCTGTGTTTGTTTTCTCTTTGGTCTCTTCGAAAACAGTGTACAAAATACAGCTCCCCACAGTGTACAAAATACAAGCTCTCTCAGCACATCTTCTGTTCATTGTTTTTCCTTTGTCCCAAAGGCAAACTGTCTGAAAAATTAGGATACACTAATTATTCCAGGGCTCCCGGAAGTCACCACAGTTTGCAAATAAAACACTTTAAATTAAAAAACAAACAAACAAACAAACAACTCTTCGTAAAGAGAGAAGCCACTGAAAGAAATTGTCTTAATGTTTGCATGCATTTCACTGTCTAATGCTCCAATGGAAATGATCAATAAACATTTGCATAAAAAACAGCAAATTCATTCTGTGTGTGTGTTAATAATAACTGGCAATCTTTTCCTAGCGGGAAATTATTTCTTGTCGTCCTGCGTGCACATGCCGTCTTCTGCAGGTAGGTTATGAAACCCTGCGGACAACGTGCTGTAGCCACAGTGAATACTGCACGGCCCAGAGCAGGCTGCCCCTGGGAACGCAGAGAAACCCCAGCTAAACGCAGTTCCCGCAACTCCAACCTGAACCCCTTCTACTACCAGGGAATGGTTTTGGTGCTCGGTTCCCATCGCTGTCATCTACCTACTTACTCACCTTAATCATGTGTAGGAAAATGAATTTGATTAGAATGGAAGGGAAAAGAGTCTAGATCAGAGCAATCCAAAGCTTTTGAAGGCAGCTGCTTCTTTAAAGAAATGAAGACTTGCGTGAACACTGACGAGGGAGTGCACCTTGTCACCGAACGTGAATGAACGTGCTCCTTAATACTTAGCAGAATGGGAAAATTAAAAACACTGCCATAGTTGCAGTTTTCTCTTTCGCAGGATTCTTGTAATTTATGGTGTGCGGAAGAGGTCTGAGCGAAAGAGGATGGCCAAGGTTAAAATATTTCTTGTGGGGGTTAGTTTTTGTTATTGCTATTCTGTTTCTTCCACTGAATTGAGCTTTCTTGACCAAGAATGAAACCTTGGAGAGTTTCTCAGGCTTATAATGTAAATGACCACAAATACTAAGCCCAATCAAAACAAATACCAAAAAAAAAAAAAAAAAAAAAAAAAGCCCAGCCCTTAATTCTGTATTCTGATCCATCAGCGACTGTATAACAATATCATTAACAATGTTCTCTAACTGGGGAAGTCCCCATCCTACGGTGTCAAGGATCAAAGAAAACATTCTTTTCTATCTGGTACACTTCGGAGTCCTGCCTCCCGACAGTGGGATAAAAGGAACTCGCTAAACTGTTGCCATTTTGCAACATCTGCTATAATTCCCCTAAATCCAGATTTGCCTGACACGGAGAGGCCTGTTCTTCCATCACTGCCATGTGACAGTGTAACACCAGTCCCATCAAGCTTCAGGATTGCAGCTTCAGGCTATGATAATATGAAGAAAACCTTTTTGCCTAGGGCAAAACACTTGTAACAAAGTATTATTCATCTGGCCAATTTAAACCTTCTCTCAAAAAGGTACCCAGAAACATATGCAGTGTGCTCATAGGCAAATGACCTGAACCAAGAGTACAAAACCTCATGTCCTGACTAATTACTGCTAAGAGCCTCTGATAACACAGAAAAGAGAATGCTGGTCCTAATCCTCAACCCTGCCCTACATTCTCAAAATAGCCCAGTCCCTGACAGTTACAAAAACAAACCTGTCTCCGGTTTAGAAGGCTAAAAAAAAAAAAAGTTGTTTATTAAAAAGGGTGCATTTCCTATCGACAGATTAGGGAGTCGACAATTCGTAACACGTCTTGGGACAAGGGCACAGGCAAACAAACTGAAAGAAAAAAGCCACAACAACACACACAGAAGTCCCCTAGAAATATCTTGGGGGCTCATATTTTTAAGGGGCAGCTTGCGAGAGATGGAGCTTTTCTACAAATGGTTCTTAAGAACCCGGCAGGTGCAGGCGTTTGGTGCAGCATCTAAGACAGTGCTTGGGGTGCATGCGTCCCGTACGGCACAGCCTGGGTTTGAGGCCCAGCTCGGTTTCCCACCCAGCTCAGCCTGGGAGGCAGCAGGTATACAGCTCACGTGTTTGTGTACCTGCCAGCCACGTGGGAGACCTGGATTGAGTTCTGGGCTTTCTGGCTTCAGGTTGGAACAGCCCTGGCTGTTGGGGATATTTGGAGAGTGAACAAGTGGGTGGAAGATATTTCTCTCTCTCTCCCTCTCTCTGCCTTTCAAGTAAAGTGAAAAAAATAAATAAATAAAGACAAAGAGTTGTTCAACTTGAACACAATAATGCTTTGCTGATTCATTTGGAGCAGCGAGATTATTGTGCTTAGAATTTATATGGGTGGGATGTTTAAATTCCTCTTACCTAGAAAAATACGAGAATATTCATGTTCTACTTGAGTAGTAGATATTTTAGAATTCAAATCTCTGAAGGATGCAGCTATATTAGCTTTATTAATCATTCAAATTACCTTTATTAATAAAGAAAAAAATCAATAGTTTAAAGAAACAAGACTTAGGGAAGAAAGAATCACTTTTGAACACATTTCTTGCTTTTTTCTGAAAGGAATAAAAAAGTCACTAAATTGCAGCTTGTCTTACTATGGATCTTAACACGATTGTATCACAAATAAATCAAATTAAAATATTTCTCTTGCAGGTTATGCAAAATACTGGCACTTCAAATGCATTAGTTCAAAGCAAACAATGAACTTTATCTATTTTGAAAATAGTCCTTAAGTGGACGCTGAGGTCCGGGCAGAGCCTCGCTCCAGTTCAAGGGAATGGTAAGAAGCAGGGGAGTCATCCCTGCCCCCCCAGACCTGCGGGGCCAGCCTGAGGACCGGAAGGATCATTTTACCCAGCGGGCTGCCCCTCAGGTAAAGAAGTGGAGACAATTTTCCACCTGCAAGGCACTCGTTATCCATTTTATTTATTTGTTTTTAAAGATGTATTTATAAATTTGGAAGACAGAATTAGAGGGAGAAAGAGAGATCTTCCATCCACTGGTTCCCTTCCCAAATGGCCACAATAGCCAGGAGCCTGGAACTCCATCTGGGTCTCCCACATAGGCAGCAGGGGTCCAAGCACTTGGACCATCTTCTGCTGCCTTCCCAGGAAGTGGAACAGCTGGGACTCGAACCAGTGCCCAAATGGGATGCTGACAATGCAGACAGCGACCATGCACCACCATGCAGGCCCCTCAAATCCCAATTAAAATGTTCAAGGACACTTCCCTGTGTGAGCATATGAATTGTAGATAGCGGTGATTCCCACAGCGTTGAACAGGCTATGCACGAATTGGCTTTTCCACCTGTTCAGATCAAACATGATGCTGGCAGCACCCTGAATGCGACGTGCCCTGGTCATCCTCGTCCCTGCCCTTTTTCCTCTGCTCCCTTTCTTACTGACCCCCAGGAGATGCACCTGGGAGCCCCATTACTCCGCACCCTCCGACTTTCTGGACGAGGATGGCTGTCACCTTCTCACGAAGCAAGGTGCATCTTGGTGTCCGTTCACCCCGGTTGATGGCATCTCCGGAATTTCTCCTCTCCGCTTTGTTGCAGATTGAAAAACCAAAAGCGGAGAGATTTGAACATCATGGCCCCGCCTGGAATTTGAAACACTATTTCCCGCTGTCTGCTCCTTCACTAATCAGTCCCCTTATGGCACAGGAGCACGATGGTGGAGCGCATGCGTTTTGGACTGGAGAGAAGCAAGCAGGCTCAGAACTTGGTTGTCACTTCTCAGGCACCTGACCCACTGGGAAGTATCTGAGCGCGCGAACCTCAGTTTGCTCAGCTAGAAACTGGGGAGAAATAAGGCCCATTTCGCCAGTAGTTGGGAGGATTCTGTGAGATAATGAATGCAAAGCAACCTCTTTAACCAACCACACCAATCCTATTAGGCATTATAATCTCCATTTCACAGAGCGAGGGCATGGTTCAGAAAGGTTAAAGCACTTGGACTGGCCCCGAGCTATCGTAGGTGTTTATGAAGTGGGGTCTATTTGCAATCACCCACAGGAGCGTCTTCTGGCCTCACCCAGTTGGGGAGCCTTTGCTCTGGGGAGTGAAAGACTCAGGCTTCCTTGGAGGAAGGCCCCAGGGGGAAGAGCACTCCCTAGTTACCTAACCCCCACCTGGGGTAGGCGTCCTGAAAACATTCCCTCCTTACCCCACAGGACCACCCTTCCAGGTGTCACCTTTTCACAGCGCAGGACCCAGAGCCTCAGAAATGGTGAATCAGTGGCAAAGGTCAAGGGCAGGTTGATGAATGCAGGCCTCTCCTCCCTGCCCTCGGGACGTGCTGTCTCTCGGCTCCACCTGCTCAGGGGCGCAGGGAAGGCAGCCAGGCGCAGGACACAGAAAGGCTGGACCTTTGCCAGAGCACCCGCTGTAGCAGGTGCCAGGAACCTCCCTTTAGATGTTTCTCTATAAGTGCAGCAAAACCATCAAGCTTCCCAGAGAGAGCCTAGATAGAGATCAGTCTTCAATGGACAATAAATTAAAAAAAAAAAATCAAGATTAAACAACTAGATGGAAACATGGGGAAGGCCGAGATCACAGAAAGCATTTCAGGGTGTGTCAGCAAAACAAAGGAGAGCCAGATAAAATTCCAAGTTGTTTCCAGGAAGAAGAGGCACCCAGCAGCAATTATGTCAAATCCTATGTGTGGGAAAAGTTTTAAGAAAACCAGGTTACTAATAACGGACAAGTTTCCAACATGCAGCCTCCCCTCTATTTTTTCCTCCACGGTCTCCTCCAACCTAAGCGCCAAGTCCTCTCGCCTGCACCAGGGATTGTGGGCAGAAGACAGAAAATGAGTTTGAAGAACCCACGATGGTGGTCCGTGCCCTTGTCGTCTGGGAGACTCTCAGCTGATTGCAGACATGCGTATGAATTCCCTGGGGCTCCTGTTAGAATGCAGCTGCTGGTGTTGTAGGTCTCGGAGGTGTGAGGTTCACCAGCCTGCTTTGTCATAAGATGCAGAGTATGGGTGACTTCATCCAGGCTCTGCACGTAGTCCGACTTTGAGAACATCGGTGCAGCCCTTAGAATTCCAGGTCTACTCATGGAAGCTGGGCCATAAGCTCTAACACTCTGAGTGGTGCCAGATCTCTGAGGAACCCAGGAGGAGACTCCATGGTTAGGACAGACTCAGCCTGCCCAGAAGAACAGGCACTTAAGTTAGAGCAGGTGCACAACCAGTAGTAGTGATTCCCAGAGTTAAAAGGGACAGGAAAGAGATTTGTCAGCGACCTAACATCCTTGGTGGTAACCTCTGAATAGAGACCAGGCCCTGCTGGTCTTACAACCAAATTTCCTATTTGAATTTGTGTTTAGAAGGTGAGCAAATTGGATGATCCAAACTTTTTTTTGGGGTGTGTGTGTGTGTGTGCATCAAAATAACCTTCTCTTTTCATTCCATTTTCCATGACACTTTTGCAGTGCCCTGGTCTGAGTCGTCAGGAGAGGTAAAAGCAGATTTCCTCTGAACCTAGCCAGGGGGTGTGGGGAGCACTGGCAGCTCCCTTCCTCTCTCAGCAAAGGGAGAAATCGTCCAGGGGGCGAGCCTCCGAGCAGGCTGAGGCTGAAGGAGCTGAGCTGCGCCGGAGGCAGCCAGAGGACCAGAAGGAGAAGGCAACCTTGGGAGGGGTCAGGCAGGTTTCTTGGGTGCTACCCACTGGGTCTAGGAGCTGGCTGCGGGCAAGGCAGGGCTGGGACTCCCTCTGAGGCCCTGCTGGATCTCAGAAGCCAGGCTCTATATCATCGTATATTCGATGGCTCCACAGCAGACGCAGGGGGAGGATGAACAGAGAACGCGAGGAAGAACTCCCAGATCCGGCTGCCACAGCCACTGCCTGGGACGGCTGAACCCTCCGACATCTGGGCCCATCTTCCCTCTGCCCCTGCACCCTCCATACCCAGGCTGGAAAGGCGCATAACCAACGCAGGTGGTTTAGGGCGCACCGTTGGCCAACGGGATGCGACAACGCCATTGTGGTTGGTTCTTTCTGCCCCTTGCAGATTTTTTTTTTTTTAAGTGCTTTTCCTGGATGGTGGCACGGAGCTTTGTTGAGTTTTAACAACTAACTGCTTCGAATTTGTGCCGAGAAAAGGAGCATCATTTCCTACTGGTTCCTAAATTGTACATTTTTTTCTGAGCCAGCAGACGCGCCTCGTGTTTTCAGGAGCTGGACCAAGAGCCGGGTGTTGTGAAGCCCTGAGACGCGTCCCACTTAGGCCAGCTCCTGCTCCCTGTTGCAAATGGTCCCTTTTGCCACCTCGAACACTTTCTCCGTGGATGTGAAGGAAAGGGATGGGGGTGGTTGGGCAAATAAAGGCTACTGTCAAATTGATTAAGTGAACGCTCATTAGAGACAGGAACAAGAGGTAGAATCTGCATATGCATTGCAGAAAAGTGTCTGATCTTGCTAAGTTGTAACAAAGACAAAAAGGACTGAGAGGCCCCTCCCTGGAAGCACTTGAGGGAGCTGGGATGGGGGCTGGGGCGCCCGCGACAGTGGCTGGCCTTGAAGCCCGCGGGCCCAGGCAGCTGCAGGGTCCACACTTGGGATCTTGTTTTCTGGAAATGTGTGAGAAAAGTGACCGACCGTTCCTAGAAGACACTTAGCCACTTAATTCCTTTTAATATGAGTTTTATTTCTTCCTTTTCCTTCTGCTCCTGGTTTGCAAGAAAGAGCCTGCCTGGCCCTCCTCATTCAGCTCCTCTGTGGTCCGGGAAGACTTAAATTTAACAGCTGATTCTGTGCCGTGGGGCTAGGAGCTTTGCTTTGCTGTGGTGGGGAAGAGACTTCATTTCTCCCTGGGGTTTCAAAGATAAACAAGACTTGTTGTTGTTGTTGTTGGAAGTGGGTGGAGCCAACGCTCATTAAGGGTCTGCTAGCTTATTGGCCCCAAACAGCAGCAACAACAAAATCCAGAAGGCAGTCGCGATTCCCAGTAACAATGTTGATTTTTGCAGCAGATGAAATGGTCAGCGTGGAGGTGCGAGTGCCCTGACGCTTCTGGGAGTTGAGCAGGGTTTCCGGTCGTCCAAGGCTGCCAGGGTGGCCTCGTGTTAACCTGATGATTCTGCTGTCGCTAGTGCCGATGGTAAAGGCTGAACATGGCATCCACCACGCCACACCGCAAGGTGCTGCTCACGTCTGCTCAGGCCTCGCCGTCACGAGCGAGCAACGTTGCTGCCAATGCCTCCGACACGCTGCTTCCTCCTCTCGCCAGACCTCACCGGAAAACACGGTGGCGTCTTGGACCTCAGAATGACGACGTCCCAGACTTGGGCGCAAAGGTGGGGTGAACCATGACCATGGTCTGCGTCTCCAGGGCACAGACCCTCCATCTTAGAGGACTAAAGATAAGAAAAATCCAAGCTTGAGATTCCTCAGTGTGGCCCCAAGAGCTGACAGCAGGAATACCACTGTGGTGTCCTTGACAATATCTCGGGCTGTGGCCCAGTGTTCTTGCCTTTTGAGGGGCTGCCTGTCCCGCTGCTGGTTCGCACCGTCTGTGTGCTCCGAAGAACCTTGTAATGACAAACCGAGGGCACAAATGCTCAGCTCTGATGTATATTTCTCGACTCCCCTCTCCTAGGTATATTTACTTCCTTCTTTTGTCAAGCTTAAACATTTCCAGTTACCTCGCACGCTAAAGGAAAGCGTGATGGTTAAATTCCTGCACTTGGAATGACATTTATTAATCAAGTTCTGGTGAGAAATGTTGAACCTCTTGCCTCCCCAAATCACACATTTTAATTCCTGAACACACCTCCAAAGAACACTGGCATTGTTTAATTAAAGTCAGGGCGCACGTTAATAAGCAAGGATATCATTTTGTTATTTATATATAATTTTATTTTGTTAAGAAAATGAACAGAGACTGGTAAGTCCCATAATTGCCCTCCGTGGTGAAGAAATAAGTGTAGCAGAGAAGAAAAGCACAGTGAGACACATGTGTTAGTAAAACGCTCCTTAATACTACACAAGCGGTAGAAAATGCTACTTTGCATTTGGTCCTCGAGGTGGCAAACTGCAAGCCATTGAGTAAAAAGTGCACCTTTTACACGAACTCCTTGGTTGGAAGACAGAGCCACATCCAGAAGCTTCCTCATTAATATGCTCTAATGGTCAAATAAAGAGATTAATAGCAAAGTCACCTGCTAGAACGACCAGGAACCTGTTGATTAACAATAAGCCTCCAAAAATAAGATACCAGATTGCAAAGCAAAATCAAGTGCCAGGGCAACAAGTGCGTCTCTAATTTATGCCTGCTTTATATGAGGGCATAAAGCTCCCTTTATAAACGCGTTTTCCAGGCCCCGCTGTGAGCTGTAGGTGTGAGCTTTTCAGCTGATTTATTAATTTTAGTTTCAATCAACGTGTCACCTGCAGACACAAAAATGTAGGCCTCACCACAGAAAAATACAATTTAAGAAAGAAAAAAAAAAAAAAAACAAGGAAAAAAAACAAACCCAGGGCTTTAATTCAAAAAACTCTGCCAAGCTTTTTTTTTTTTTTTTTTTAAGATGAACGCTGGAACGCTTATTCTTTAAGATCGCCAATAATTCCCAGCCACATAATTAAAAAAATCAAAATGAAACATTTTTGTCATACTTCGAAAGTCAGTCTTCGACCCGGGGAAGAATGACAAGAGGCAGCTCCTCTTGTCGGTGGGGGTACATTCTCCCCAGAGAATCGAATGAACAACAAGTCCCCTGGGCAAAATGTGCAAAAAATTCTCAATTAGTTGTCTTTATTTCGCAGGCACTATGGGGTCCTCCAGCACACTATAGAATTATGGCGAGAAAGCTGAGCTCTGCACCAGCTGATTAGCATTCTCACAGGGTCGGAGTGCCGCTGATAGCAGGCTGTTGCCTCCAAGAGCTGTTGGTGGGACCCCCACACTCCCGGCCTTTGTCCTTTTGTCCTTCCAAGCCAGCAGGAAGTAGTGCCCCATGTTCAGGGCATTCTGGGATACCTTCATTCCATTCACGGTTTGCATTACCGACCCCGGCCCGCAGCCTTTGTTATTCACTCGGACCATCACTGTCGCAGATTTAAATGAAAAGCAGAAGCCATCTGTATCGGTGAGTTCTAAATGAAGGTTTAGGAAGTAGCCCCCTTCCAAATGAACATCCTCGCAGGGCTGGAGTGGCCTTCCCTGGCCAAAGCCCTGTAGGAAATCCTGCTACTGCATTTTTTCCTGTCCAGAGACCACAGCCTCAGGCCAGGGGACCAGAGTGGCAGTGGGCCGGTGAATATCCCAGATGTACTCCTCCACATAGACCTTTTCGACAGCATTCCTCCCCGAGCCAGGAGCCCTGGAAGAGAAAAGAAAGCCAGGAACTAGAACTGGCAGCAAGTCTTAAAAAATGCCTTTTCTAAAGAAGAGGGTATTTGCTGCTTTAGGGAAAACACTATCGTTGACTAAATTAACAAGTTGTCTTATCAACTGCCATTCGCCTCAGAGAGTCTAATTAATTTAGCACTGATCAATAGTCCTGAATGAGGCATTGATTTCTGAGTGCAGCTGAAATCAGTTTCTCTGTAAGCCACACACACACACACACACACACACGCAGGCACCCTGAGCTTATGGGTTAGCACATTAAGACTTGATTTCACTCAGCCTGTATGGCTCCGAATTTCATGAGCCCACTCTAAAGGAGACAATGAGATGAAAAACAACTTCGGAAGTGACAACAGGTTCACCAGCAAGTGCACACAGGCCTGGGGACTCCCTGCTGAAGTTTTGCTGACTTAGAACGTGTGTCTTGCACCAGAGAAACTGAAAAAGAAAAAAAGGAAAAAAAGAAATAGAAGTGTTTGGCTGGAAAGAGATAGGTAATGTTTGCCTGGGTCCTCGGCCGTGCCAGGAGAGCTGGCGTGGGTTATCCCAAGAACAACACTTTTCCGTGTCTCTTAATTCTGCAATGCTGATGGTACTTGATTAAAAGAATTCTGACCCAAAACAATAAGAAGCGGTAATGAGGTGGGGCCAAGGCAGAAACAGATGGTGGTTGGGACTGACAAACCAGGGCTGGGGCGAACATTCGGCTTCTGTTTCCATCTGACCTGACAAGGTACTTCATTCTCTTCAGGTCTGTGTCCTAAAAAGGGTGAGGTCTGAATAACCCTTGTCCACATCTCCTAGGACACAGTCCTGCGTGTTCTTTTGGGCCCCTGCCCGTGTCGTGAGTGCCCGGACACTCCTGACAGCCCTGGGACTTCTCCCTTAGGCCCAGCTACTGGGCAGTTTTTCTTCCCATTGCTAACACCTGGCTTGCAATAAAAACTACAGCAGAACTTTCCAAAGATTTTAAACGTGATGCTCCAGTTTCAAACATGGAGAAGATACGTCAGGAGCTTGCCTGTCTCAATGATTTTCAATTCAATAAACACCATCCCCCCCCCCCCAAAAAAAAATGAAGACAGTTGCAAACACGAACTGGCTTCTTTTACAAAATGATCGAAACAAAGGATCCATATCCTTTCCTGTGCCTTTATTTAATTGTGCATTTATTTAATATCTTGAGTGTTTTGAAAAAATGTCATCTATATGTATATTTTAAAAGTCCCAGAAAAGTCCCACCCCTAACCTCTTTGGGGGCCTCCACGAGTTTCCATAGCACTTCACAAAGGATCTTTACTGAGGAACGGATTGGACAAACTTTCCTGATATGTGTGGCCCACACATTAATTGCACCATCTCCTTTCTCGTCAGGCCTTATTCCTATGTAAAGACCCTTGCATAATGTTACAGGCTATTGTTTGGCCAGCGCCAGTCAGTCGCCACTTATATGCATTTTTACTTCAATCCGCTGCTCAGAGGCTGAAAAGATGTCTGGACTTAAGCTGTTTACCAACTGGGTCGAAGCCGCAGAGCAGCCAAACCGAAGAAAGCCCTCAGTGACTGCAGGCACAAGCTCTGACAATATGAGCAGCCATTTTCAGTCGAGTTATTAACCCACCCTGAAACTCTTCTAAGTATGCCTTTTTTAAAGAACAAATGTGCTGAATCAAACATGAATGAGCCAGGACTATGAGGGGCAGAAATCCCCTAAAGAACTATTGAGCACAACATAGGTTCGTAATCATTGCGTGGCAGTGACCTGCTACCAACATCATCAGGGCTGAGAATGCCCGCTCGGTTGTGGCGATTGTCTCGTAATTCAACAATAGTGCGGTACAGGGAAAACACACACACGCAAGCAACGCACTCTCCGAGTCCGAAAACAGTGTGCAAGGGATGAGGAGGGCTGAGTGAATAGCTCACCACCAGGACCCCTGCTGCATGCATTTGGTCGCTAAACCGGGAGCAGTCCCGGAAAGCTGCTTCCGGCTCCAAGTCTATCGTTCTGCCTCTCTGCCTCGTGCAGCCCTGGTCGCCTCCTGCGTGCTTACATGGGGAAAAAAAAAAAAAAGAAAGAAGCAAATCGTTTTTACTTTACAGTCATAAAGATTCCCTGGAATGACACACCATGAAAATAAAGGAGCAAAATGCTACTAAAAGGAGCTGGCTTTTTCTCTGCAAAAGGCTGCGGGCAAAGATCACCATATTTATTTAATGGCACACAATCTGAGGAGGGTGGCACTAGCCTAAAGAAACTCTCGACTATTTGCATGCTTATTAGAATCCAATGAGTGCTTAATCAGTGCATATATATGACAGAGGAAACATCCCATTGCATAGTAGTTACTGCTACAGGAAAGACAGACTCACACACACACACACACACACACGCAAGCGCACATGCACACACATCGGAGGAAGCAGTCTTGAGTTAATTACCATCACAATGCAATCAAGTACAACAGTCATAGCTGAAAACCATTTCTATTAAAGCAACTAGACTCAGCCTTGCCTGTGCAGGCCAGCCATGGCACCGATCACCCTGCCAGCACACAAATCCATGTAACAGTGCCTCATCTAATTAAAAGCTCAGGGAGGTGTAGAAAAATACCAGCACAGGGAATCCCAGCGAATGGGGGCTGCCTTCGGCTGAGGAAGCTACCATATGCCGCTGCTGTTTACTCTGGAAGGAAACTGAGTCACTTAACATTTCAATGGGTTAATCAATTGACAATTAAATGGAGAAATTGGTTAACTCGGAAAACAATTAACATGACACTCCATTAAGTACACTTTCTAATTGCCACAGCTGTGAGTGGAAATGAACGTGCATGTTAAAGCATCTAACTGGGGTGGCACTGTTTTTTTGTGTTTGAGAAAACGGAATTAGCGGGAAAACTCGGGCTTTATTTTTATAGATTAGACAGTAGGAATTCTGTCGTCAAGTGCAGTTGTAGCACAGGGGAGCTATGCGTATTCTGTCACTCTTTTAAGGGCTCACTTCAAGCTGTTGAAATATTTAATTTGCAATAATTAATTAAAATAGCCCCAAACCCTCCCACCAAATTACAGGTTGGCAAACAAAATGAGAAACCTCGCCCTTTGCCCGTTTTGTGGACAGAATTACTTTGCAGGATCAGGTAGGTTGCAAGATTTGCTTTCTAACACGTCTTAAAGACACACTTCTTGCTGAACCTTTGCGGGGATGGTTTCTGGTTGTTGGTTGATTTTTACAAACCGAGATGCAGGCCTGCTAGTCCGTAAGCTGAAGACTATTGATTTGCAAAAGAGGTGAGCATTTTAGTAAATAAGTAATAAAGATTTTTGAGAGGCATCCGAAGCTACCTAGGTATTTTTTGAATAAATATTTATCACTGATTTGATTATCAAAATTATCTCATGTCGTCTCCCTCTTGCCTATTTTGGTAACTTTATTATTCTTGACTATGCAGAGATGAATTGGATAAATCCTGATTTGAGAGACTGGTGGTCTGGTAATGAGGGGAATAGCAATTAAGAACATTTTTTTTAATCAAAAATTTTTGAAAGCCAAAGACACAGACACGGACGAGGAGAGATCTTCCACCCCCTGGTCCACTCCCCAAATGCTTACAACAGGCAGGACTGGGCAAGGCCAAAGCCAGGAGCACAGAACTCCAGCCACGTGGGTGGCAGGGACCCAAGTACTGAGCCACCACCTGCTGCCTCCCAGGGTGCAGGTTAGCAGGAGCCTGGAAGGGGAATCCGAGCTGAGACCGGAAGCTGGGTACCCTGGTGTGGGAGGTGGCAGCTTATCCGCTGTGCCACGTAAGCAGAGGAAGGGGGTGGATTGAGGCGCTGGTTAGACGCTGGCCATGGAGAGGACTGGATATTTCCTGTTTGGTTGTTCATTACAGTAGATAGGAAAAAGCAAGAACACAGGCTGGGCTTGGGGAGGGGATGATATGCCCATTTCGGAGTCTGTGCGGCAGGCGCGCCTTCCTCCTGGGGCAGGTTGCTCTCTGCCGGCTTCCTGTGAGCTGCTGGCTTCCTGGACTTGGCAGCCTTTTCCCCGCCAAAGGCTTCTGCTTCGCCATCCCAGCAGCCTCCTTTCCTTCTCCTCTCCTGCGGGAGTCCTGCTGCGACCCCTGCTCATCTGATTTGGCTGCTAATGTTGCTGCTGCCCCCTCTGTCCAGACCCCGGCCTGGCAAGAACTGTTCGGGGGCGTGGTCTTTGCCTCTGGGTTTAGCTTCATCAGGACTCTCAGGTCTTTCCACGGATTCTTCTTCAGGATTCTCTGACCTTTTCATGTGGTGCTCAGAGGGTTCCTTTGATTTCTGGGCTTTTCTTTGTCTTTTCCTATTTTTAAAGATTTATTTATTTGTTTGAAAGGCAGAGTTGGTGTGGGGAGGAGAGAGATATATATATCTTCCATCTGCTGGTTCACTCCCCAAATGACCACAACTGCCGGGGCTGTGCCAGCCTGAAACCAGGAGCCTACAACTCCATCCAGGTCTCCCATGTCGGTGCAGGGGCCTAGGGACTTGGGCTGTCCTTTGCTGCTTTCCCAGGTGCATTAGCAGGGAGCTGGATTGGAAGTGGAGCAGCCAGGACTCAAACTGGAGATCATATAGGATGCTGGTGTCACAGATGGCAGCATAACCAGCCGTGCCACAAAGCCAGCTCCTACCTAGAGCCTTCAACTTTATTGTTGACAACTACAGGAAGCTCTGGAAGTCCCTCAGCAGGGAGACCTTTTCACGTGATCAGTGCTGGCAGGGCTGAGGCTGCGAGAGCAGAGCAGGTGGCATCTCACTTCTGGGCTGTGTCCACTCTACAGTGGTGCCAGGTTTTGGTTGGTGCAAACCTGCAGCCTCCTTGGTACATATTTCCAAAAGCACCTTGGCCAGATCGGTGAGTCCTACCACCTTGAACTTTACCGGTAGCCCAAGGCTCAGTTGTGGTGATGACCTGCTAATTCACTGAACAGACATCTGTCTGTTATCTTTGTGCAAGCTGATCTGAGCAAAGCTCACAACATCTGGTAAAGTAGGAGTCTTGAGCATAGCAGGCAATGTGACATTGTTGCCAGATGACTTTCCCTCTTTTTGGAGTGCACCGATATTAGGGGACAAGCACAGGCCACAGTGAGGAGAGGAGAAGGGTCTCTTGATCCGGGAGCTCCCACAAGAAGAAGGTGATGGGTCTATTTTAGGATACACTGAGTCAGAAGTGCCATAAGATATCCAGGCACAGATGTAAATGAGATGGTCAAATACAAGCGTACTTAAAAAAACCTGGGAAATGGACTTAAAAATAAGTTGATTTTGGTGCAGAAAATTTTGAGATCCATTCATAGTTTTTTTTTCCCCGAGAGATCCCTCATAACTGTATTTGTATGCTGGTCTGAAATTGTGGATTTCCTCGATAGATTAGAGATATGCGGGAGTCTTCAGGATGCAGGTGGTTGCCCACTATACAGAAGTGGATGAGATTGCTCATGGAGAACACTGTAGGAGAGATGAGGGTAGAGGACAAGTTGGGTGACACCAGCACAGACAAGGTGGACCAAGGAAAGTGAGCAGAGGAGGCTGAGAGGAACAAGTCAGAGGAGGAGGAGGAGAAATGAGGAGAAAGTGACCATGGAAGAACAGGGGAGGGGATGGCTACCTCTCAAGGGGGCTGGGGTGGGCAGGGCAATTTGGAAACACTGGTGTTTTCCTGATGATGGTTTGCTTGGCATGGTGAAGGCTAGGGTCAGAACACAGTCCCCATGGGTGAGAAGTGAATGAAAGGTGAGGAAAGAGAGATATTGATGGTGGCCTGCTTAAAAATGTTCGGGTATGAGGCATAGGGAGAGAGCAGTGGCTTAAGGACTCAAGATTCAAGGTCAATTTTGTTTGTTTACATCTGAGCTTGGCAATGACCAAGGATAGGGCTATAACTGTGTCCCGACCCGCGGGACAGCAACTGGGGTCGAGTACCTAGAAGGAGAAATGAGAGGGGCAGGAGACACAAGGATGGCAGCAAGACAAGTGCTGATCAAGCTGCAACTTTATTTTTTGAACTGCTCACTATATATCATTGAGGCATGGGAAAGAGGAAGGGCTTGTCTTCGCTACTGCAGTGCTGACGCAATCAAGAAAAACCCGCGGGGCCCTATTACGGGAAGGGGCCCTGTTACGGGAAGCTACAAGATTAGGGAAGGGGGGTAGGGCGGTTACAGGCGCATGGCTTCTACAAGATTAGGGAGGGGGGCAGGGCGGTTACAGGCGCATGGCTTATAGTACATTTTATCTGACACGCCAGGTTTTTCTATTACCAAGAGGTAAGGCCACCTACTGCATGGTCCCTGACATATCCCCCTTCTTTATCAATTTAAGAAGGATAGCTGTGGTTTAGGCCAAGTTTGACGAACGAGCAGTGCCTGTCTTAGGAATCGACCCGAAACCCTAACACCTCTTACCCGTCGCTGGATATCCTTGCCAGTCCCCAAGGACTCCTGTCTTAGGCGGGTGTGGGTACGGGAAGGTGCCCGTCATTGGCTTACTGCTCATTTTATTGATAGGCCTGGGGCCCTTCCTGGGCTCCCGACTGGACAGCAATGAACGGGGGAAGGTTAGCTGTTGAAAGGACCGTGACCTTATTGGCTATACTTTATTGGCCGGAGAGGGGATGATAAGTTTCCATGGGATCTTGCATGGCTAGACTCTGGTAATGTATTTGAATTGGCCTGGCTGCCAAATTGTCTACTTGTTGTTTGATGAAGGCCACGAGTCTATTGAAGAGACAAGGACCTACAGATAGTATAATAAGTATTCCAGCAAAGGGGCCTAGAAGTGGCAACAAATAGGGAAGCAGTCCATTCCATCCAGTCCAGAAGGGGTTTTCAGCCAGGGCACGTCGACGACGTTCCAGGTCTTCTTGAAGTGTTTTGATTTTATCACGAACAATGCCGGACTTGTTGGCGTAGAAGCAGCATGTTTCCTGTAAAGCCAAACAAATACCTCCCTGTTCGGCAGTAAGCAGGTCTAAGCCTCTACGGTTTTGGAGAACGACTTCCGCTAGGGAGTCAATTTGATCCTGAAGGTCCTGAATGGTGGTGGATAGGGTTTGTACATCATTAATAAGCTGTTGGGACAATTGTCTATATTTGTGGACCGCAATTCCTAGTCCTGTTGAACCTGTAACCATCGCTGAGGAGATTCCCAATGTAGCTATTAAAGGAATAAATTGAACAGCTCGTTTCGGTCGCCCCGCAATATAATCAAAGGAGGGGATGGGAACAGGGGTATCTCCCGAAATGATTTCAATATTGGGGAAAAGCGTAGCATGTGCGCAATTACCGCTCCAATTTGCTGGTAGGACAGTATAGGCTAAATTATCCTTGCATACAAATACGGTGGAATTGGGGGCGTAAAGAGGGAAATCTATTGTTTCATTATCTGTACAAAAGGGAGCGAGGCCTACATCAATATTAAAGGAATTATTAAGAGGAGGTTTATAAAGGCAAGTGATGTTTTCAGCTGGGTAAGGAAGAACAGGAAAGGGATGTGTAGGCTGAGCGTTAGAGGAATCATTAAACATAGAGGTACTATTAAGCGGTAAAAATACGGCAAGAGGAAGGGGGGGTCCCTGGCGCAGACAGAGCCAACAGCTGTTTGCAAGGGAGGGGTTAGAGATATTAAGTAATTTATGGGACTCGGTGAGGATATCGGCGGTGTTGGCATCTAAGCCTTCCATTCCTCGAGATCGGATGTTAGCCAGAGGGTGGTATTGGAGAGAAGGATAAAGGCTTTCGAATGCGGTTTCGAGCATCTTTTGTGTTTTTATCCTGGTAAGTGTGTCCTGAGGGCCACCACCATCAGACACTCCCACAGGGGCTGCAGGGTACCAGCAGGCCACTTGTCCCTTAGGGGGGCAGGGAGGAGAGCTGAGGCGTGAAGACGATAAGTCTCCTCCAAATATTCCCCCATGATCTCCTGTTATAGTGGCAAACAATAAATGTTTACTCCCCTCATTACAGGTTTGATACTGAGTATAACAGGAGGAGTGCACAGAGTAGTGGATAGTACTATTGCATTCTGATGGGCATTGATCCTCAGGGCGGGAAGAGTCTAGTTTAGGTTTGAGAGTACACTGCCATTTGGAATCTGTGGCAGCCCGATATGCAGTTTTATCTCCACAGTCATGTGTAAAATGAGGCTTACGATTGAGGACTCGGGATCCATAGGAGGTTGATGTTTGTGGGAGTAATACTGTTATGCCCCCCGAGCAGGTACAAGGGTTATGCTGTTGAAGGAGTTTTTGAATGGCCTGAGGGTTGTCAAACCCTGCAAAGACTGGTGGAGCCCAATGGATGGTGTAGATTGCCATTATCAGGAGAGCAAGGAAGAGGGACATTTTGTTAGGGCCCTTCAGAGGGGTTAATCAGTGAGCCCTCAGGAAATGTGGTAGGGGAAGAGCGAATAGAGAGAAGATAAGATACACAAATAGCAACAATGGCAACAATACCGACAATAACAAGGAGTCCTGTAATGAGTCCCAGTAGAGTCCAGCCGGGTCTTTTTATTCCTGTAAACACAAGGGGAAAATATCCTCAGGGCCAGATGTAGGCTCTGGTGTAGGGTTAATATTAGAAGAGTTTGACGAATTAACTTGTTTAACTAATCTTTCAGGCAGCCATCTGGGTGCCGATTGCTTTTGATCCAGGATGCAGGCTGAGCCGCGGCCCCAGATAAGTACTGGATCTGGGCCATGCCAGCTGTTGGTGAGGGGGTCTCGCCACATCACCATAGGTGGAGCCGTATTAGGGGAAGGGTGCCAGTGACGGTCAGCAGCGGAATGACCATTATTATCCAAAGTTAAAAAATTTGTCACAAAAAGCGCATGATTTAAGCGATCGCGGGGAGAGGTAAAAGAGAAGGAAGTGGCTTTAAGCCGAGTGAGCCAAGTTTTTAATGTTTGGTGGGCTCTCTCAACTATTCCTTGTCCCTGTGGGTTATAGGGAATGCCTGTAGCATGGCTAACATGGAGCGCTTCACAGAATTGTTTAAACTTAGTGCTGACATAAGCAGGACCATTGTCTGTTTTAATTTTAGCAGGTTTTCCCAGGACAGAAAGGGCAGTGACAAAGTGTGAGATGACATCCCTAGCAGCTTCTCCTGAATGGGGGGAAGCAAAGATAAAACCACTATACGTGTCTATAGACACATGGAGATACTTTAATTTGCCAAATTCTGGGAAATGCGTGACATCCATTTGCCACAACTGATTAGGGAGAAGACCACGCGGATTGACTCCTAAATGCGGTACAGGGAGGCTTGTGATGCATGTGGGACATTGTTTTACTATTTCACGAGCCTGATCTCGTGAAATCTTACAAAGTAAACGGAGGGATTGAGCATTTAGGTGATGTAACTTATGTAATTTTTGAGCTTCTTGTACTGATCCCATAATTATGGGGAAGGCAAGCCTCGTAGCTGCATCTGCCTGGGCGTTACCTTCTGATAGTGGCCCTGGTAGGTTTGTGTGTGCCCTGATATGTCCCAAGTAGAAAGGCTGTTGTCTCTTGTGAATTAACTTTTGAATTTGTGCAAATAAGGGCGTAGCGTTAGAAGTTGTCTTAAGAAAAGGGGAAGTTTCGAGTAACGGGATAGATTGAGCCACATATGCACTATCAGTAAAGATATTTACAGGCTGATCGAAAAATTGTGTAAAGACTTGAAGTACGGCATACAGTTCAACCAACTGAGTTGACTGATAAGATGTTTTAAATACATGAGAACGGTTATTTGCCACGAAGGCGGCCATCCCATTGGAAGATCCATCTGTAAACACCGTGACAGCCTTTGGAATGGGGTTACTTTTTGTAATTTTTGGGAAAATGAAGGAATAGGACTGGGCAAACTGTAGTACCGGGTCATCAGGGAGGTGATTGTCAAGAATCCCCATAAAGCCTGACATGGCTATTCCCCAGTCGTCAGATGTTTGAAGAAGGAACTGGGTCTGTTCTTGAGTATATGGCACTATTATTATATCGGGATCCTTTCCAAAATACTGGCGGGAAAGGGAGCGAGCCTTAATGATTAATGAAGTGGTTTGGGAAGAGTATACAGAAATTACCTTAGACGAGGAGGTGGGGAGATGGACCCAGAAAAGAGGTTGACCCTTTTTACCAGGTGTGAGGGCCTTTTGCCAAAACACTCCAGTGGGCGTGTGTGGCGTGGCTAAGACAATAAAAGTTAAAGGGAGGGTATACGAAATTTGAGAGACAAATTGTTGGCTGATGGCTTGTGTTACTTGGTTTAACGCCTCTCTCGCAGCCGGGGTGAGTTCACGGGGGGAAGAGGGATCTGAGTTTCCTCGAAGGATGTCGTAAAGGGGCAAGAGAGTGTTGTTAGGGACCTTTATATAGGGCCTGAGCCACTGAATATCTCCTAAAAGTTTTTGAAAGTCGTTAAGGGTATGGAGGCAGTCTAAGCGAAACTGGATGCGAGGCACGAAAACCTCGTTTTGTTGTAATTTTAAGCCTAAATAGGTAAAGGGGTCTTGTAACTGAACCTTATCAGGGGCAATTTGTAAACCAAGGGCGAGAAGGGTTTTAGTAAGGTCCGTGAAGCAACGAAGTAGGTTTGATTTATTTTGGGCTGCCAATAGAATATCATCCATATAATGTAAAATATAAAGATGTGGCCAGCGTAAACGAATTGGGTCTACTGCTTGTGCCACAAATTTTTGACAAAGGGTGGGGCTATTGGCCATTCCTTGGGGTAAGACCTTCCATTGAAATCTTTGCATTGGTCCCTGGAAGTTAACACGGGGAAGGCTAAAGGCGAAGAAAGGACGGTCATCAGGGTGTAAAGGAATAGTAAAAAAGCAATCCTTAAGATCTATAATTATTTTAAAATAACCATTTGGAATGGCTACAGGGGTGGGGATGCCAGGTTGGAGGGCACCCATGGGTGCCATGACCTTATTAACGGCACGCAAGTCCTGTAAAAGGCGCCATTTGCCAGATTTTTTCTTTATGACAAAAATGGGTGTATTCCAGGGAGAATTAGAAGGCTCTAAGTGTCCAGCCTCGAGCTGCTCCTGTACAAGCGCTGTAGCGGCATTTAGTTTTTCTTGAGTAAGCGGCCACTGGTCCACCCAAACAGGAGTTTGAGTATTCCATGTGATTTTATCTGCATGGGGTACAGGAAGGCCAGTGGCCGTTGCTAAAAATCCGAATATCCGAGCCCGTGTTTATCTGTTTTAGAGGGAGTTGTAATGGGTTGAGTTATGCCCTGTCTTGTTTTTCCAAGTCCCGTGCCAGGCACATAATCCATGCGCAGCATTTGTTGTGTGACCACGTTACTAGGGCTGCACAGGATAACTTCCATTTGGGAGAGAATGTCACGTCCCCACAGATTAACAGGAAGGCCTGGTAATACAAAAGGAGTTACAGTGCCCTGATTGCCTTCACTATCCTTCCAGTGTAATACCTTTGAGCTGACTTGGGGGTTATTAGATTGGCCTATACCTTGTAAGTCAGTAAAAGATGCGGTCAGCGGCCAGTGGGTGGGCCAATGATCTTGAGATATGACCGTGGCATCCGCCCCCGTATCTAGAATGCCCTTAAAATCCTTTCCTTCAATAGTAAGGGTTAGTGTAGGTCTATTTTTTGTGATTGGCTGGACCCAATAGGCATCCGAGGAGCCCAAAGGGGTAATGCCTCGGGGCCTGGAGGAAATTGAGGATGTATTTTTAGTAATTAAAGGCATAAGAATTAGTTGTGCTAGGCGGGTGCCCTGTGGAACGGCAGCCACTCCGTTAATAGCGGCTGCTAGAATCTTTATTTGTCCGGTAAAATCACCGTCAATAATGCCAGGAAAAACTTGAATGCCCTTAAGGGTGGCTGATGCTCTACCAAGAATAAGAGCACAGGTACCCGAAGGCAGAGGGCCCCACACCCCTGTAGGGATAATTTGTGGGCCCTGGGTGGAATCTAATATTGTATCGGAGGCGGCACAGAGGTCCAGTCCTGCGCTACCTGGGGTTGCTCGTTGGAGGGAAGTAATTGTTGAGGCATTTGAGGAACTTGTTGTTGGGCTTGGGCCTGAGGAGGGACAAACCGTATCGCCCCAGGGTTTGTCCTTGGATAATTTGGGGCCAGGGGCTGGCCCCTCTGGGAGTTTCCCGGCAGCCTAGGAGGGAGGGGCTGGCCTGAAGAATTAGTCTTTGACCTACATTTATTTGCCCAGTGATAACCCCTATGGCATCGAGGGCACAGGGTGGAAGGAAGTGGCCTACCTGGAGGGGATGGGGTTATATTTTGTGCCATAGGCCTGGTTGATGAGGCAGTGGGACAATCACGGGCAAAATGTCCAGGCTGTTTACAAGCATAGCAAGTGGAGGTTTTTGCGGAGGGGTTGTGAGCCGATTTAAATGCAGCTCCGATAGCCAGACCCATAGCGTGGGCTGATCCCACGCCAGCGCAGAGCCTCACGAATTCTGAAAGGTCATTTTTATGTTTATGAGGCCGAAGAACGTCCTTACAAACTGGATTGGCGTTTTCAAAGGCAAGGTGTGTAACGAACGCGCTTCCACTCTCTCCCGGGCCGACGAGTCTCTCAGCTGCCATATTAAGGCGCGAAACGAAATCACTATAAGGCTCGTCGGGCCCTTGTTGAACTTTAGCTAAAGAGGCGGTGACCGCTCCTCTCTGAGGGAGTTTTCTCCATGCCCCCATGCCGGCAGTGCTAATTTGTGTTAGTAACCCAGTAGGGAATTGGGCTTGTAAATTATTGGAGTTATACGGGGGATCTCCCAAAAGTTTTTTGAGGGTCCAATGTTTTGATGAGACTTTAGTAAGGTTTTGTTGAGCTAACTCTTTACAAATTTGAACATAATCAGCCCTCCACAGGACGTAATCACCCCCGCTGAGAGTGGCTCGGGCAAGAAAATCCCAATCATTAGGCGTGAACCAGCGGGTTTTTTGGTTTTCTAATAAGGCCTGAGTGTACGGGGCGGTGGGGCCGTATTGGGTGCAAGCTGTTTTAAGTTTTTCAATAAATTTGAGACTAAGCCTTTTGTAAGATGACGGTTGTCCATCTCCCGGTCCCTGATGGGGGGCCTGATCCTCTCCCTCTGACCCCGGATCCTCACTGTCTTCCTCATGTTGGTGGGGTGAATTATCCTCATCCTCATCTTCCCCATCAGTGGTAGGGTCGGACTGGCCTTGGGCTTGTCTCCTGGTTACAGGGAAAGCCAGAAGGGGTTGGGTTTTGGGCTTGGTGTTATTTTGCTTAGATCGTGGAAGGGGTCGTTCCAAGGCGAGATGGCGGAGCTCATCATCGAGGGTTCTTAGTTCTTTAAGGAGCTGGATGTGCTCCCGCCTGGCTTGAAGTGACTGCCGCAGAGCCGACAAGTCAGGTATAGGTGGGTTAAGATCGTGGAAGGAGGGGGCGCAAACGGTAAGGGGTAGGTGAGGATTATATGGCGGGGGTTTAGGGGGATCTGGGGCACTATGGGCAGTCTCCTCTCTCTCTTCAAAGGCTGACCGGTCTCGAATAACAGGATATAATTGGCCCGTCTTGTTGGAGAGGGAAGGGGTGGGCTCCTCGATCACATCTGGGGGGTCATCTGGGGTGCCATTATCAGAAACAGGGGGCATATCTAGAATGACAGAAGGGCATCTAGAGGGGGGTTGGGAGCATCGCCGTAGCGTCTCCTCGCCTTCCCTCACCAGGGCGTCGACAGCTTTATCTGTATGCCGGGTTTTTATAATATCATTAATTAGATTCCAATATGAAAAGATGGTAATAGGCACCTTGGCAGGGCCAAAAGTCTCATGGAAATCTTTTAGACAACTTCCAACTCTATTCCACTTAACCTCGTCGATTGTGCCTTCCTTGGGAAACCAGGGACACAGTCTTTTTATATGATTAAAAAACACTTTTAAATCTTTCTTTTTAACCCGAACTCCTCGTGTCTTGAGAGTATCTTTGAGGCTTTTAATGAACATTTCCCGTGACGATAATGCCTGCCCCATGGCTGTCACTTACCTTGCGCCGTCTTCGCTCCTCAGCGTCGACCGATGCTGATGATCTCGGGTGGGCAGTTCCGAGCTGGTCGCACAATCACTTGGATCCAAGTTTTCCTCCTGGAAGGCGGCGTTTCTCCAATCTTACAGGCACTTCGAGCCCCAAGGGCCACACTCGAGCCCCACGTTGGGCGCCAGATGTCCCGACCCGCGGGACAGCAACTGGGGTCGAGTACCTAGAAGGAGAAATGAGAGGGGCAGGAGACACAAGGATGGCAGCAAGACAAGTGCTGATCAAGCTGCAACTTTATTTTTTGAACTGCTCACTATATATCATTGAGGCATGGGAAAGAGGAAGGGCTTGTCTTCGCTACTGCAGTGCTGACGCAATCAAGAAAAACCCGCGGGGCCCTATTACGGGAAGGGGCCCTGTTACGGGAAGCTACAAGATTAGGGAAGGGGGGTAGGGCGGTTACAGGCGCATGGCTTCTACAAGATTAGGGAGGGGGGCAGGGCGGTTACAGGCGCATGGCTTATAGTACATTTTATCTGACACGCCAGGTTTTTCTATTACCAAGAGGTAAGGCCACCTACTGCATGGTCCCTGACATAACTGCATGTTCCAGAATGGGAAGATGAGGAGGTTCTAACTGCTGTGTGTATGTGCATGGATGTGTGTGTATGTATACATATACATATACATATATGTATGTGTGTCCCTCAGCATTTTTTCCCCAAAGAAACCTTTTATTTAATGAGTACAAATTTCATAAGTACAACTTTAGGAATATAGTGATTCTTCCCACCATACCTACCCTCCCACCCCCAACTCCCACTCCACCTCCTCCTCCCTTTCCCATTCCCAGCCCCATTCTCCATTAAGATTCATTTTCAATTAACTTTATACACAGAAGACCAACTCTATACTAAGTAAAGATTTCAGCAATTTTCATGCACACACATACACACACAAACTGAGAACAAGTTTTATAGTTGATTCTCATAATACAACTCATTGAGGAAGGAGGTCCTGCATGGGAAGTAAGTGCACAGTGACTCCTATTTTTAATTTAACAATTAACACTCTTATGTATGATGTCAGTGATTACCTGAGGCTCTTGAAATGAGCTGCCAAGGCTATGTAAGCCTTTTGAAGCTAAAATCTCTGTTAGTATTTAGACAAGACCATAAACAAAGTGGAAGTTCTCCCTTTAGAGAAAAGTACATCCTTCTTTGATGGCCACTTCATTCCCCTGGGATCTCACTCACAAAGATCCTTCATGTAAGACATTATTTGCCACATTGTCTTTGCTTTCCATGCCTGAAATGTTCTCCTGGGATTTTCAGCCAGACCAGAATGACTTAAGGACTGATTCTGAGGTCAGAGTGCTATTAAAAGCAAATGTCATTCTATGAGTCTACTGTGTGGACTGCTTCCCATGTTGGAACATTCTCTCCTCTTTAATTCTATTATTATTGCCAGACATTTCATCTTTTTTATATGATCCCTTTAACACTTAATCTTATCTATGTGATCACAACACTTAGTATGATCACTTTAACACTTAAGATGGCATTTTTACCACCTAGCTTAATGGGATTTGAAGTCCCATAGCAAGTTTTTACACCATACCCTTAGAAGTCCATAGGAATGTATGCAGAACTATACAGCTTTACAGTTATAAGCTTACTCCTCCCTCTCTTATTCCCATTCTTATTTTTCACAGAGATTCATCCTCAGTTGACTTTATACATAAATAATTAACATTGTGTTAGGTAAAGAGTTCAACAAATAGTATGAAGAAGAAAAAAAAAAAAACTGTTCCTCAACAGTTAAGACAATGGTTATGGTCAGAGAAGATATATGGTATGATTTTGATGTTTTTGAATTTGCTGAGACTTGTTTTATGACCTAGTATGTAATCAATCCTAGAGAAAGTTCCATGCACTGGTGAGAAGAATGTATATTCTGCAACTGTAGGATGAAAAGTTCTGTAGGAAGCATTTGGTCTATAGTGTTGATTACTTCTGCTGTTTCCTTTCTGATTTTCTTTTTTTGACAGGCAGAGTGGACAGTGAGAGAGAGAGACAGAGAGAAAGGTCTTCCTTTTGCCATTGGCTCACCCTCCAATGGCCGCAGTGGCCAGCGCGCTGCAGCCGGTGCACTGCGCTGATCCAAAGGCAGGAGCCAGGTGCTTATCCTGGTCTCCCATGAGGATGCAGGGCCCAAGAACTTGGGCCATCCTCCACTGCACTCCCAGGCCACAGCAAAGAGCTGGCCTGGAAGAGGGGCAATCAGGACAGAATCCGGTGCCCTGACTGGGACTAGAATCCGGTGTGCCGATACCACAGGTGGAGGATTAGCCTATTGAGCTGCGCCGGCCTCCTTTCTGATTTTCTGTCTGGTTGATCTGTCCATTGCTGAAAGTGGTGTATTGAAATCCTTCATTACTATCATATTTGAGTCTATGTCTCTCCCTTTAGATCCTTTAACATTTCTTTTAAATAGCCAGGTGCCCTGTAATTAGGTGCAAATATGTTTATAATAGTTATATCTTCCTGTTGAATTGATCCCTTAATCATTACACAGTGCCCTTCTTTGTTTCTTTTAACAGTTTTTGTGTTAAAATCTATTCTAACATTAGGATGGCTACACCTGCTCTTTTTTGGTTTCTGTTAGCGTGGAATATCTTTTTCCATCCTTTCACTTTCAGTCTGTGTGCGTCTTTGTTGGTGAGATGTGTATCTTGCAGGCAGCAAATAGATTGTTTTTGAATCCATTCAGCCAATCTGCATTTTTTAACTGGTGAGTTGAAGCCATTTACATTCAAGATGACTATTGACAAGTAATGACTTTGCTGTGCCATTTTTCCATAAATATTCAGTATTGTTTACTTTGGATTCCCTTTGTACTTTTACTGAGAGGTTATCTTCCTTTACCTTCTTTCATGGTGATGGTCATGTTTCTGTGTTTCTGTGTGCAGCATATCCTTAAGCATCATTGGCAGGGCTGGATGAGTGGTGACAAATTCTTTCAATTTCTGTTTGTTATGAATAGTCTTTATTTCACCTTCATTCATAAATGAGAGCTTTGCAAGGTATGGTATTCTAGGTTAACAGTTCTTTTCTCTTAAGACTTGGAATATATCTTGCCATTCTCTCCTAGTCTGTAGGGTTTCTGATAAGAAGTCCACTGTGAATCTAATTGGAGATCCTCTGAAAGTAATCTGGTGTTTCTTTCATGCACATGTTCTACTGTGGGGAGTTTGATTAAAATGTGTCGTGTGAAGATTTTTCTGGTCATGTCTGTTAGGAATTCTTTGTGTGGGGCCAGTGCTGTGGTGCAGCAGGTTAACGCCCTGGCCTGAAGCACCGGCATCCCAAATGGGCACCGGTTCTAGTCCCAGCTGCTCCACTTCCAATCCAGCTCTCTGCTATGGCCTGGGAAAGTGGTGGAACATAGCCCAAGTCCTTGGGCCCCTGCAGGAAGAAACTCCTGGCTCCTGGCTTCAGATTGGCGCAGTTCTGGCTGTTGTGGCCATCTGGGGAGTGAACCAGCGGGTGGAAGACCTCTCTGTCTCTCTGCCTCTCCTCTCTCTGTGTAACTCTGACTTTCAAATAAATAAATAAATCTTTTTTTTTTTTTAAAAGGAGTTCTATGTGCTTCCTGTACTTGGATGTTGCATGCCTTTTTAACATCATGCAATAACCAGCATAATGAACACAGCAACTAAGTGTTTGTGTTTCTCCAGGGCTAGAAATGCCATTCTCTCCTAATCTTTAGCCACTCATGTTTTACGCATTTGGTTCAAGTTTTACATCACTTAGGTCTTCAGTGTTCTCCTCACCATGCCCATGGATGCACTTAGATCTCCAACTTCATCATTTTTGATAACTGAAATCCCAAAGGAACAGAGGAACACAAGCTACTCTCTTCCATTTATCTGCTGTGAATAAATCTCCCTTTCAAAATATTGAAATACTCATAGGCCTCACAATGGGAGGTGGAATCCCAGACACTTAGTGAGGTAGTGAGGGAGCAGAAGAGGAGGAGAAATGGGGAGAAGGGAAAGCCAAGCACCTGTACTTAGGTGGGGCTGACCAGGCCAGCTGTGACTCCCTCACTGCACACTCCACAATAAAAAAAGACCTTCTCAGCCTCCCTTCTTTCCTCATTGCCTATCATGCATCAGACTATATTCTAGGGCAGAGATGAAAAAGAGTGTCTGCTCTTGATGAGAAACTCTTGTGGTCTAGTGGAAAGATGAAAAACTGAACAGACATAATTTCGACATAACATGGTAACTGCTGTGATGACTGTACGTGGAATATGCTATGGGAGTAGGGGAAGGTGGAGTTCATCCTGCCTTTGTGGTGATGGAGGTCTTCCTGGAGAAGAAAGCCCATGAGCTGGCTCTTGAGTCCACCCTTCAAGGACTGCTTATAACCTGGCTCTCTATAGAGTCTACCTCTCTAGCTCTATCCTGTATCAGTCTTCACCTAACTCTCCTTGATTTCCTATGCAATAAATCACACATATATTTCACTAATTTCAAAACACTGCATGTATGCACAAGGCAGACCTTCAGTCTGCTTGCTTTTCTCCTGCTTACAACACTGAAAAACTATGATTCATCCTTTGAAACCTACCTAAAGGGTTAAGCTTTGTGGTGCAGTGGATTAAGGCACTGCTTGGGACAGAGAGAGTGCACAGAGGAGAGAAAGAGAAAGGGAGGAGAGTGAGAGTGAGAGCAAGACCTCACATGCATGCACGTGACAGAGAATCTTCCATCTGTTGGTTCACTCCCCAAATACCTGCAACAGCTAGGGTTGGGCCAATATGAAGTCCAAATCCAAGAACTCTACCTGGGTCTCTCACATGAGTGGCATGGACACAAGTCCTTGAGTCATCATCTGCTGCATCCTAAGTGTATTAGCAGGAAGCTGGCTTAACATCAGAGGTGAGTCTCAACCCCAGGCACTCCCATACGAG
This sequence comes from Lepus europaeus, assembly GCF_033115175.1. Classification (NCBI taxonomy): domain Eukaryota; kingdom Metazoa; phylum Chordata; class Mammalia; order Lagomorpha; family Leporidae; genus Lepus; species Lepus europaeus. The sequence goes on along the minus strand of NC_084837.1, from coordinate 19,597,118 downwards.
ATGCAAATGTCCCTAGTGGTAGCTTAATCCACAGAGCCACACACCTGCCCCTCAAAATTAATTTTACAGATGTTTGTTATTTATTGATTTTAATTTTATTTGAAAGGTAGAGAGACAGAGAAAGATCTATGTGCTATTTTCACTCCCCAAATGTTCACAATAGCAAAGGCTGAGCCAAGCCAAAGCCAGGAGCCAGACTCAATCCAGGTCTCCCGCATTGGTGGTAGGAACCCAAGTCCTTGCCATCATTTGCTGCCTCCCAGCTGGCATTGGCAGTAGTAGTAGGATTTGAACCCAAGTTGGATATGGAATGTGAGCATTGGAAGTGGTGTCTTAACCGCTGAGCCAAAACCCATCCTTCAAAGGTCACTTTCTTGAAACTTTCCCTTAAACTCCTGGCCAGTTGCCTCCCTCCCTCCGCTTCCCCCTAATTTTAGAATTTGTGCTTCTCAGCACAAACTGAGCTCTCTGGCTCACCCTTGAACTTCTGTACCCAATGAGCAGCTAAGGTAATATTTACCACGTTTTCCTGTGTTTGTTTTGCCTCCATTACATTGCGAGCTCTTAGGGCAGAAGCTATTCACTTCTGCTGCCCCAGGGACTAGCTCGGCAAATGGTCCTTAGTGCTGTAACTTAACATTGGATGGATGAATGATTATATATCCTATGGAAATGTCAATGATGGAGTTGTTCACTAGGCTGTTCACATTGAATAAAACATATGGGGCTTTGTGTTAACACAGCAAACAGACATGTGAGAAGATTTGAAATAGCTCAGGACAGAAGCCCACTTAGGCAAGGTCTATCCAAACCTCAGATCTATTGCATCAATTTGGCCACCACTTCAATGTGAGTTATGGATTATTGAGTGCTTTATAAGTGATTAAACTGAGCAGGAAGAATTTGCTTTAATTGAGATTTTTTTTTTCTTTGAAATTCTAATCTCATTTAATGTGGATATATACACCAAAATCAGATTGGTAACTTATGTGGTAATTCTATTTTTAAGTTTTGGAGGAATTTTCACAGTGTTTTGCACAGGTACTTCACAATTTAACATCTCTACCAACAGTGTGCAAGGTTCCACATCACCACCAACATTTATCTTTTTTTTTTTTTTTTTTAACGCAAAGTATAAGGATAAAGTATTACATTGTATATCTAGAGTCAGGACCTAAGCTGATCAGGTCATTGTTTCTTATAGTGTCCATTTCATTTCAGCAGGTTTCCCCTTTGGTGCTCAGTTAGTTGTCGCCGATCAGGGAAAACAAATGATGTTTGTCTCTTTGGGACTGGCTTAATTCACTCAGCATGATGTTTTCCAGGTCCCTCCATCTTGTTTCAAATGACTGGGTTTCATTGTTCCTTACTGCTGTATAGTATTCTATAGAGTACATGTCCCATAATTTCTTTATCCAGTCTACTGTTGATGGGCATTTTGGTTGGTTCCAGGTCTTAGCTATTGTGAATTGAGCTGCAATAAACATTAATGTGCAGATTTTAAAAAGATTTAATTATTTATTTGAAAGCAGAGTTACACACACACACACACAGAGAGAGAGAGAGAGAAAGAGAGAGAGAGAACAGAGGGGGATAGAGAGAAAGAAAGAGAGAGAGAGAGATCAATCTTCTATCTGCTGTTCACTCCCCTCAAATGGCTTCAATAGCCAGGGCTGGACCAGACCAAAGCCAGGAGCCTGGAGCTCTGTTTGGGCCTCCTGCTTGGATGGCAGGGCCCTAAGTACTTAAGCCATCTTCTGCTGCTTTTCCAGGAGCATTAGCAAGGAGCTGGATTGGAAGTGGAACAGCTGGGATTAGAATCAGCTCCTATATGGGATGCCAGCATCACAGGCTTCACCTGCTGTGCCACAATACCAGCTTCTTGATTACTATTTGATTTCAGTTAATTGCACATTTATTAATCCAATAGATTAAGCAACTTCTGTTACTGGTCATTGTTCCAGATGCTGCGCATAAGTGATCAGATTGTAACATTTGTGGTAGAAGGGCTCACGCAGAACACTGGAAGACAATCGGTCTCAAAGTGTGATCTTTAGATCACCTGGACACCTGTTAGAAACTCTGTACTCTACCCATATTAGTCAAGATTCTCCACAGAATCAGAATCAAAAGGAGATATCTATCTATCTATCTATCTATCTATCTATCTATCTATCATCTATCTATCTATCTATCTATCTATCATCTATCAAGAGATTTATTATAAAGAATTAACTCATATGATTTTGGAGACTGAGAAAATCCAAGACCTGCAGCTGGAAACTGAGGAAGATTGATGGTGTAAGGTCCAGGCTAAGGCAGAGCCCAAAGGCGGGAGAAGACTGATGTCATGGCCCAGATAGGCAGAGAAAGCAGATTCTCAGCTTTTTTCTTCTATTTAGACCTTCAACAGTTTGGATGAGGTCCACTCATATTTGTGAGTGTACCTGCTTCACTCAGTTGACTGATTCAAATGTTAATCGCTTCTCAGACACATCCAGAAATGATGGTTCATCAGATATCTGGGCACCCTGTGGCTACATAAAATGAATTACCATGCTACCCCAGACCTACTGGATCAGAAGCTCTGAGGGGTGGAATCTAGGACTCTAGAGTAACAAGTTTCCCCCAGTGATTGTAATACTGATAAAACTGCTGAGTCCAGCCCAAGCCAAGCCCACTCTGGAGAGGCCACTGTGTCACATGGCTTCCATTTGGTCCTCTATATCCACTCTTTTTTTTAAAAAAAGATTTATTTAAATTTATTTGAGAGTCAGAGTTACGCAGAGAGAGGTGGAGATAGGGAGAGGAGGAGGAGGAGGAGGAGAAAGAGAGAGAGAGAGAGAGAGAAATGATCTTCTATCTGCATGTTTACTCCCTAAATGGTCACAATGGCCAGGGCTGGACCAGGCTGAAGCCAGGGGCTAGGAGCTTCATTTCAGTCTCCCACATGGGTGTAGGTATCCAAGGACATGGGCCATCTTCCATTGCTTTTCCCAGGCCATTAGCAGGGAGCTGGATTGGATGTGGAGCAGCTGAGACTTGAACCCAGGCCCATATGGGATGCTATCATCACAGGCAGCCACTTAACCCCATAAGTCACAGCACCAGCTCCTACATCCACTCTTCCAACAGCTATCAGTCTTGGAAATAGACAAGTGCACACAGTACCATCGATTCTCATGCCCTTTGATTGCTGGTAGGCTTAGCCATTGAGGACGAAGGGAGAGGGGTGAGGCTGGGCTCTTTGTAATCCTGGATTCCTCAATACAAGATCTCCTTGGACTGACAGTGACCCTGAAGTCCAAGGAAGGACTCCTAAGGATGTCCTAAGGAAGGACTTAGGAGGCCTCGGAAAGAAGCCTTTTCCTCAGAACTCTATTTCCAATTTTTCCCTCTCCTGGGGACAGCCAGGCCTCTCTTGTTTCTAACTCTTGGCTATGGCGCTGTGGCTTGGACTCCCCTATGCCCCTTCCCCACCTGCCACTACCATAAATACTCTTTTTGCAAGTCAACCCCCAAGGATGATCTGGAATATTCTGTTTCTTGTCCACTATCTCATATCTGGTCTCCTGCAGTCCAGCACCTGAGTGTCCACCAGGCACAGCAGGCAGGGGGCCATGTAACTTTCAGCATCTCATGAAAATATCTTACTTTCTTTGAAAACCAGAACCAAAAAAATCTACAGGATGAGCTTGTCTTTGTAGTGATGTTGTTGTAATAGTGTTTAGATGAAGGTCTCCAAAGGCGCAAGTGTCCAGGGCCCATGAGAGTGGTAAAGGGGACCCTGTTGCCCTCTTTCGCTGATTGATTTTCTTACCTTGGCCTTATCTACTACCCCCGGCTCCCGATGTTGCCTGCAAAATGCTACCCACGCATGTCCAGCAACACACACGCACCACACATGCACCTGTGCTCATCCCTCTGCACTTGCGCTCCACCACCTTCTGCATTCTGCAGTCCACACCTGGGGGCTGTGGCCAGGGGCTGAGGCTGACTTTTGACCACATCATTCCGGCTTCCTTGCTTGGCGGCTTTTTGGGAAAGACAGTGACTAGCAGTCATCAATGGATGAGCAGGAGGTGTGGGGAGGGAGAGGTTGGGGTATGTGACACTGACGTGCACCTGCGGCCTTTTCGTAGGCACTGGCTGCATTTCTTTACCGCAGTGCACAGTAAAAAAATGCTGCAGCTCTTTCTGTGTTCCCACAACCACTCCCTCTCTTGGGTCCTCCAGGTCTAGGGTGGTTTTGGCTCTCCATGGATGCTAGCCCAGTGGTGCCTCACCATCCCTTGTTAGTTTCCCTTAACTCTTCATTAACCATCTTTGTAAATAGTTTCGTTGTGAACATCAATGCAGATCTATTTAGAATTGGTAGCAGAGAACCATAGCAATTTTGGTTTGCACACTTAATGCTGCATCACACATACTTCCCAATGTTCCTACAATGACTGCACCATGGCCCCCTCATGGAAACCCATTTCCCCTGTTTGTGCACAGTAATTGCCCAATATGTTTTCTCTTTCCTTTCCTTTCTCTTGCGTTTCCTTTTCACTTTTTTTTCCCCAGATCATAGATAGACAAAATAAAAACTCTCAAGTTTCAGATTTATTGCTGCATATAGATTTTTAGTGCATACAGTTCTTTTCTTTTTAAAAGATTTATTTATGTATTTATTTATTTTTGCAAGGCAGAGTTACAGAGAGAGGGAGAGACAGAGACAAAGATCTTCCAATCACTGGTTTACTCCCCAAATGGTCCCAATGCGGGGGATAGGCCAGGAGCCTGGAACTCCATCCCAGGTTGGGATGCCAGCATCCCAGGCATCATAGCTCAACACAATGTTGGCTCCAGTGTTTCCTTTAGACACTGATACCATCTATCTGTTCAGAAAAATATTTAATTGAAAGGGAGAATGCCACACACACAGAGATGGTCCATGTGTTGGTACGACAGTTAAACCTCCACACCCTACGACGCAGGAGCTATCCCTTTTACAGAGGAAGAAATTGAGTCTCAGGGAAGTGAAAGGACTTCCAGGGTCACATAGCCAGTAATGGGGGGAGCTCAGGCCTAACTTCAGGCAATCTGATTTTGGAGACCACAGCCTTAGCCACCATGTGACACTGTAGTCGGTAAAATACTGTGAAAGAGCAACAAGGAGCATTGCCTATGTGTGCCTCCCATGTGTGAACCATCCTCCCAACTGTTCTCTCCTGTAATAGCATTCAGTAGTCTGAGCTCACGTTAGCATCACCCCTATTGTACAGATAGGACAACTGAGAGATGGAGTGCTTTGCCAAAGACCAAAGTGGCATCAAGTGGCAGTCCTGGGTGTTAAATTTGAATCCTTTGGACCCAGCCTCTGTCTCTCCTTCATACCTGCCTCCTGCCATTTCCCATGCTGTGGCTTAAAGAAAGCCAATTTACAGCTTTAAGTACATGTAAGAACAATTATATTTAGTATTCTCTAATAAGACTATTTTATTTAGTGGTTGGCAGTAAAAATCGGTTTTAATACTGCCTAATTATATTTCAGTAGTTACTAAGTTGCTACTCATAAAAATGATCCACGAGCTCTAAATTTGAGAGGCTAGGACACAAATATTGGACACAAATATTTGGAAAGAGAATGATGTTAACAAAATTTTCCCTGGTAATTTTCACAAAGATTGCACAACCATTCGTTCAGAAGGCTCTGTGGTATGTATTTGTGTTATGCATGTAGGGATTTCCTTGGAGAAAATACTTACTGTGGTTTTTCTAACCGATCACCTCCTCCCCTCCTATTATTTCTTAGTCTTCCAACAGGTGATGGCAGGAGGCTTCAAGGTGATTTTTCTTTTGCAAGTTAAAAAATAATAGAAGTAGGATTCTGACCTTCATGGCGTGAATGTAGAGAGCAGAGGGGAGTAACAAAGAGTTAGTGAGTTGACGAGATCAGGAGCTTGCCCAGTTGTTAAGGGGTGTCAGAGGGCAGAGTGGTGAGAAACTTGGAACGAAGTGTTGGGGTGGCCAGTGGAGGTGACAGCAGGAGAAAGGTGTCAATCAAAGGTGCACACATTTCATGGTTTTGTAGTTATGGAGGTAATGGTTAGGGCTGAATGAGTGGATTAAAGGATATATCGATTTTCTCTTCAGGGTAACAGACAAAGAGGTGTTCTCCACTTGTGGAAGGCAAAATAAAGAAAGGAAGGAAGGAAGGAAAGAAGGAAGGGAGGGAGGGAGGGAGGGAGGGAGGGAGGGAGGGAGGAAGGAAGGAAGGAAGGAAGGAAGGAAGGAAGGAAGGAAGAAAGAATATTGTCATTTTTTGTCAAGGTAAGATGATAGAGTCATTCAGTGTTCAAGATATTAAGAAAGGGGCCAGTGCTATGGCATAGTGGGTAAAGGTGTCTCCTGCAGTGCCAACTTCCCATGTGGGTGCTGGTTCGAGTCCTGGCTGCTCCATTTCCAGTCCAGATCTCTGCTATGGCTGGGAAAGCAATAGAAGATGGCCCACGTCCCTGGGTCCTTGCACCATGTGAGAGACCTGGAAGAAACTCCTGGCTCCTGGCTTCAGATCGGCGCAGCTCCGGCCATTGCGGCCAATTGGGGAGTGAACCAGCAGATGGAAGACCTCTCTCTCTCTCTCTCTGCCTCTCATCTCTTTGTGTAACTCTGACTTTCAAGTAAATAAATCTTTTAAAAAAAGATATTAAGAAAAATTAGCTCTGTAATAGGAGATCTGAGGAATGGCTGAAAATTACTTGGATGTTTTAAAGTCCCAGAAGTGGAATATGACAATATAGAAGCATTATTATTTAGAAAATTTAGAAAGGCATTACACTTTGACATAAGAAGATTTTGCTATGGCCCACTTGGAAGCTTTACTTTTCATTAGCCTTTATAAAGTCCCTATAGGCATGTATTGGCCAACTTTATGTTCAGATTTTTAAACAAGATTTATTTATTTGAAAGGCAGAGTGACACAGAGAGCTGGAGAGACAGAGATAGATCTTCGATCCACAGATTCACTCCCCGAATGCCCTCAACAGCCAGGGCTGGACCAGTCCAAAGCCAGGACCTAGGAATTTCATCTGGGTCTCGCATGTGGGTGGCAGGGACCCAAGCACTTGAGCCATCATCTGCTGCCTCCAAGGATGTATTAGAAAGAAACTAGGGGGGCTGGCGCTGTGGCTCAGTGGGTTAACGCCCTAGCCTGGGGTGCTGGCATCCCATATGGGCACAGGTTCAAGACCCGGCAGCTCCACTTCCCATCCAGCTCTCTGCTATAGACTGGGAAGGCAGTGGAGGATGGCCTGGGTCCTTGGGTCCCTGCACCCACGTGGGAGACCCAGAGGAAGCTCCTGGTTCCTGGCTTCGGATCGGCTCAGCTCCGGCTGTTGTGGCCAATTGGGGAGTGAACCAGCGGATGGAAGACCTCTCTCTCTGCCTTTCCTCTCTCTGTGTAACTCTGACTTTCAAGTGAATAAATAAATCTTTAAAAAAAAAAAAAAGAAAGAAAGAAACTAGGATTTGAGCTGGCACTCTCCTGGGATATGGGCATCCCAAGCAGGCAGTTTAACTCACTGTGCCATGATGCCTGTCCTCAGATTAATGCAAGACTCACCTTAACACGTGCTCACCTGCCCACCTGCCCCCTCGGCATACAGAAGTCTCTCGCTTTTATGAACACAGCCATCACTTATTTGCTGTACCACCACTTGGAATTTATCACACGTGGGCCTTTGGTGATGCTTTCATTTCTTTTCTTTTTTATTTGACATATAGAGTTAGACAGTGAGAGAGAGAGAGAGACAGAAAGAAAGGTCTTCCTTCCGTTGGTTCACCCCCCGACTACGACTGTTACGGTCGGAGCTACACTGATCTGAAGCCGGGAGCCAGGTGCTTCCTCCCAGTCTCCCATGCAGGTACAGGGACCCAAGCACTTGGGTCATCCTCCTACTGCCCTTCCGGGCCACAGCAGAGAGCTGGACTGGAAGAGGAACAGCCAGGACTAGAACCCGGTGCCCATATGAGATGCTGGCGCCGCAGGCTGAGGATTAACCTAGTGAGCCATGGGGCTGGCCCTGATGCTTTCATTTCTTGCAGACACGTGTGATCTCACCAGCAAGGGGTGCCTGTTTACCTGCAGTAACCTCTCTTCAGGGAGGGGCACAGTACACTCTTCTTTCCTAGAGCTGTAATGCTGGGTCTGGGACCTGATCTGGTCGTTCATTAGTTACTAGTTGCTGGCTGATTATTTTAGTTTTGGTTTGGACTGTTGTCTTCTTTGCAGCCAGCAAAAGGTTCAGCAGTGAAAACCATGTGGCCCAGTTTATGGGAATTTGTGAGTTGCAGTTCGTTCACGTTTTTACTTCTCGACAAAATGCAATGAGTGTCCCTCTAGGTGAGAGATTTGCTGAAGACGAGGTTTTGAGAAAGCATCTCCTCTTCCAAAGGGTGGGCATCCTTTCTGAGACAGCAGCTGAAGTTGCCAAGGTAAACACCTTTGCATATGCAGCTGGGGTCAGTGTGTTGACAGGACGTGGGGTTTGGTAGCTAACGAAGCTTCAAGCAGGAATATTGAACTGCATGCTACTTCGCTGATGCCCAAATGAACCTGTAGTGCCTATTTGACCTGAGGCTATTGGAGTGGAAAATAGAAGCTCTTCCATGATGCAACACCTGACTGAGGCCCATAACCCAGCCGCGACCAGCAAGAACGGATTTGCAGCAACAACTGGAAGGTCAGTGCAAAGCCATCTGAGTGGTACGAGCCCTGACCCCTCTCCCTCAAATGGCCTGTAATTTCATGGTGCAGTCATTTTGCTTCACAGACTTTCCCATGGACTCTTCTCCAAGGCATGCATCCAGGACGAGTTGAGTCACAATGAGCTAATCTCATCAGCTGGTATTAGTATTTAGTTTAGTGAAACATCAATTTTAGTGGGGACGATGAGTTACTTTCTTCTTTTTTCATGAAAGTACCTTTTGAAATTGTATTTCAGGGCTACGGGAATTTTATTTGAGGTCAAACATAATAAATTTCAGATGACTTTTATATTCTTTGGGAGAAAGAGTTGTGAATTAATGTGGACACTCCTCCTCCATGAAGGACCTCAGTGGGTGAGATCCCAGTGGAATGAAGGGTTCATCAAGTAAGGGGGTACTTTTTCCTGAAGGGAGGAGAGAACTTCCACTTTGCTTATGGTCTTGTCTAAATACTGACGGAGTTTGTGGATTCAAAAGGCTTCCATAGCCTTGGCAGCTCATGTCAAGAGCCTTGTGGGTGATCACTGACGTCATACATAAGAGTGTTAATTTTTAAGTTAACAGCAAGAGTGAAATTAACTTTGTGATGCAATGACTTTATTTATTTATTTGAAAGTCAGAGTTACACAGAGAGAGAAGGAAAGGCGGTGGCGGCGGTGGTGGGGGTGTTTCCCATGTGCTGGTGGCTCACTCCCCAATTGGCTGCAACCGCCAGAGCTGCGCTGATCCGAAGCCACACGAGTACAGGGACCCAAGTACTTGAACCATCTTCTACTGCTTTCCCAGGCCATAGCACAGAGCTGGATGGGAAATGGAGCAGCTGAGACTTGAACCGGTGCCCATATGGGATGCCAGCACTGCAGGCAGCGGCTTTACCCGCTACACCACAGTGCCAGCCCCAAGAGATGCAATGACTTTGAACAGCCCTTGTCGTGACTGTTGAGGAACTTTTTTTCTTTGATGCAAATTGTTTAACTCTTTACTTAGTATAGAGTTGGTTTTCTGTGTATAAAGTTAATTGAAAATAGATCTTAGTGGAGAATGAGACTGGGGATGGGAGAAGGAAGAGGAGGGGTTGGAGTGGGGATGGGAGGGCGGGTAAGATGGGAAGAATTATTATATTCCTGAAGTTGTACTTATGAAATGCATGAAGTTTATATTCCTTAAATCAAATGTTTGGGAAAAAAATACGGACACTCCTGACATACAATGGTTCAACCTATGAGGATTTGACTTACAATTTTTTTACTTTATGATGGTGTGAAAGCGATTTATAGTCAGTAAACTGTACTTAGAATTTCGATCTTTTCCTGGGCTAGAGACATGCAGTACAATCCTCTGTCGTGATGCTGGGCAGTGGCAGTGAGCACAGCTCCAGTCAACCCTGCGATTAGGCATGGAAACAGCCGTTACTCCACAGTGGGTTGTGCTGCTGAATTAGGCTGTGGGGTAGATGAGGTGTATCCGATCCACTTTCGAACTCATAACATTCTCAGTTTAGGAGATGTAATCCTTCCTAAATCAGGGAACATGTATATCTGTTATAACTCCTCTCTTTAAATTTTGATGTTCTGTTCCCTAACACTATGATGCCTTGTGCATCCACTTATGGGCATTTTTGCCTTTGAGCACCACATTGATAATTGTGTCATAATTGATCCCAATGATGATTTTCAGCCATTGAAAAAACTTAATTATCCAAAAAAGATTTTGATTGCTTCTCAGCCTTTTAGCTAAGATCGAATGTAAAAAAAAAAAAAGATTTTGTTGTATGTCAGTCTAGTTTTATTGACATTTGTTTTTGATTATCGTTTCATAAGAATTGGCAGTTCTTAGTCATTGTCCTCTAATCATGTAAGATAAATATAATTTTTTTTTGCTTCTGTCAAGCATCTAATGTATTTGATACCTGGGATAGATCATTGTTTGACACTTCCCTTGTCTTATTCATGAATCTTCTGTAAGACTCATGAAATAGGGGTGGGTGTTTGGCACAATGCTAAGTCACCACTGGGGAAGCCTGCATCCTGTATGAAAGACTGTGTGCAGTCCAACTTCCTGCTAAAGCACACCCTGGGAACAGCAGATGATGATCCAAGTACTGGACCCCTTCACCCTCGTGGAAGACCCAGATGGAGTGATGGGCTCTTGGCTTCAGCCTGGCCCAGCCCTGGCTGTTGTGGGTATTCGGGGAGAGAAACAGCAGATGGAAGAGCTCTCTGTTTCTCAGTGTCTCTCTCTCTCTCTCTCCCCATCTCCCTCTGTCTTTCTTTTTTCTTTTTTTTTTTAAATATTGATTTATTTATTTGAAAGATGGAATTACAGAGGCAGAGAGAGAGAGAGAGAGAGAGAGAGAGAGAAGAGAGAGAGAAAGAGGTCTTCCATCTGTTGATTCAATCCCAAAGTGGCCACAATGGCCAGAGCTGGGCTGATCTGAAGCCAGGAGCCTAGAGCTTCTTCCAGATCTCCCACATGGGTGCAGATGCCTGAGGACTTGGACCATCTTCTACTGCTTTCCCAGGCCATAGCAGAGAGCTGGATTGGGAGTAGAGCAGCTGGGAATTGAACCATCATCCCTATGGGATGCTCCTGGCACTGCAGGCAGTGGCTTTTACCCAATATGCCACTTCTGGTTCCTGTGCCCAGAAGGTCCTGGCTCCTGGCTTCACATCAGCCTAGCTCCAGCCGTTGCAACCATTTGGGGAGTCAACCAATGGATGGAAGATTCTCTCTCTCTCTCTCTCTCTCCCTCTCTAATAAATAAATAAATTTTTAAAAGAACAGATTTATAAATAAAACTGATAATAATTATGTCTAGAAAAATCATAGACATTGAATATTTTCTTTTACTGAACTTTGCATTTATAGTTTTTCAAGTAAAAGAAAAATAAGGAGTTATGAAAAAACAGGTTATAGTACAGAAACTAAACTGTATTAGTAGTTTTAAAAAACATTAATGTATTTTTTGAGAAAAGAGAATATTATACCAACATGCTGGTCTGTTACAATAATGAATAATAATATCATAGTTTCTGCTTGTGGACTTGAGCTATAACTTTTGCAAATTTGTCAATGACTTGGTCAAAACTGATCTTCACACATTCATACTCAATATATGTTCTTTAAAAACATCTTTAAAATATGCTAAATAATACATGCAAGTCTGGCAGAAATTCATACAAATCCCATTTTAGAATAAATTCTGTGTTTTGTTCCTTCAGAATGGATTTAAATGTTTCCACTATGGAAAAAAAGATTATAGATACAAATTCCAAGTGCACATTTAGGAGGACAGAATTGAAGTACCTCAAACTCTGAGTTATCTCTGCATTTAAAAGCCAGTGTTTACATGCAAGAACACATACAGTACCATAGAGATGTGGGACAAACTCAGGCCAAGGAAACTTGTGGGCTCGCAGTTCCTATGAACTAACTCAAAGCCAGTGTGTGTGGTTGAGCCCATGTGGGCTGGGGACAGTGCAGCTGGCAGTCTTCTGTACTAATTTTCATGCAGAAGACAATGCTGATAAAGCCCAAGAAATTAAAACGAGCTAACTTGACACGTACAACACATCATTAACAGCGAGCTCGGACAATCAGAACTCTGTTTGCCTGGAGGGCTGGTTTATTCCTGACATTGTCGGGAGTGGGTCAGTGCTGGTGATGACACTAATAAGTAGGAGGCCCCCCGGAAGCTCATGGACAATGCATATTACGAAAAAAAAAAAATCTGCGCAGATTTCCATTTGTTTTGCATCACAATAAGCTGATCTTTTACATCCATGTTCTATGAACCTTTTGACATCCCTGTGTGGATCAACTGTATGGGGCTCTCATACTGGGTTTCCACTGTCTGAAGGCTGTGTGCCCCAGTGCTGGGAGGGAACACACTGCTCCTGTCCACGGTGAGGGCCTCACAGTTTTGCTCCACAACGATATATTTCTATTTTCTATTGGTGTACTTTGGAGTGTAGCTTTCAGAAATCATTTTCTTCCAAGTGTATTTCTTTTTTCTGCCGTGCCTCTTCTCAATATATCAGAAATCTTACCTCTGTTTAGTGTTTACAAATTATTAATTGTCACTCAGAAAGCTGTAGAGAACTAGACCAGTAGATAAGTACTGATTTGTATTTAGCATGTGTTTGTACATTAGTTTAAAAGGAACAAGAAATAAAAAAATGAAAGAGATTAAATAGAAGAATGTGGCAACATCCTTAACAATGATTTTGTGTGTGTTTGCATTTGCCAATCATAGAAATCAACTTATCGTATACTATCTCTTTCATAGAGGTACAAAGTGAGAATCCTTCACACGAGAGCTTCCTTCCTCTGCTTTCTTCATCCCGGTAAATCAGTATCCATGGATATTTTTTCATATTTTTTTTCATACCCCAAGCAGTGCCCAGGCAGCTTTATAATATGCATGAGTCTGTTTTTATTTGATGCTATTGTATTTTTTTCCCCTCTATAAAATTAATTCCTCTATAGCGTTTGAATGTTTTTTTTTTTCTTTTAATCAATTAGCTTGTGCTGGGAAAGCATTTTCCTTCTAATATAGAATAATGATTTTTTTCATCGGTCAAAGGGGTTATTAATAAATGCCACCAGTGGGCTTAGAACATTCTCTGGTGTTTGCTTTAGGGGAACAAGGGGATTGTCGGAAATCCTAGCCAAACTGAACCATAATTAGAGAGAAAATGTTAGCAATTAGAACTATACATTAGGCTTTAATTTACTACCATGGAAAAGTCAAGGGTGGCATTTCTATTCCATTTTTAGGTGCAGCCAGATGGATTGCTCATTACGGGATAATTTCCGCCAACCTTCTGCGTTTCTCAGGGTAGCAGAACAGCTAAGAGCTCTGTGCGGCCCACTGGCTCGGATTTTATTTTATTTTTTGTGGGGGTGGAGAATGGGGCAGGAGGTTGAGCAGTTATCAATTTCCTACATAATCATTGACATTATTGGGAATCTTTTTTTTTTAATGTGAAGTAAATTTTAGGCCAAGAAATCAGTTTGAGAACAGAAGCACATTAATTAACTTTTCTGTCTTCCTCTTTGTGTATTGTGCTGACTGACATCTTTCAACAATCTTTCCATTAAAAAGTCCCCTTTTCAGTATTTCTTCTGTTTTTCCTAGTGATCAAAATGAATATTTTAAGTTATTGTATAAAAGAAGCAAAACGTGTCAAGCCAAATAACATAGCTGCCATCCAATTCCGACGTGACTCTGGGAAAGATTTGGAGGCCACCATATAATCCATTTTTGGAGTTTGGGGGATGATGTCATCATTTTTCCTCTTCATCTCACAAATAATTTCCAGTTCTTTGCTAAGTGTCCTAATTTGCTTTTTTATAGGGTGAATTTTGGGTGAAAACATTAATGACTATTTCAAGTAAATGCATTTATTTTAGCATTAACAAGTTTTCACAAGGGAAAAAAAATCTACTTACCTAATATTAGAATCAGTCAAAATAAGCCAGCTTCCTTTGCTTATGAAAATATCGTTGAGGGAAACTGAATTTTATTTTCTGTCATGTTGAGGTAAAATACATATAACATAAAGTGTCTCACTGCAACTATTTTTAGGTGCACGGTTCAGCAGATTAGCACAGTGACGCAGTTGTGCAACCATCACCACCATGCACCTCCCAAACTGAAATTGGCCCCGCTGAACCTCAGCTTCCCGATGCTCCGTCTCCTTAGTGAGGTGCCTTGCAGGAGAGGAATCATACAGCATGGTGTCTGATTTACTTCACTCAGCATTAGGTCAGTAGGGTTCATTTATGTGGTCAAAATTTCCTCCTTTAAAGCTCAGTTATATACATATATACCATGAGGGCGAACCATGGATGGTGTTCTCCATACAAAGTCTTGTTTGTTCTACTATGAACAGGCAGTTGGCACCTATTACTAAAGTCTCCCTGGCCTCTCCATACATGATAGGACTAAGAACGGTTGGCATGTTTTGTCCCATAATCAGTTCCCCATAGGATGTTCAGACAACAAAGAAAAATTTCCAATTTCTCCATCAAAGACTCACAGAGGAACGACATAAAACTAGCTTGAGTCATGACATGGTAAGAAGACCAGTTAATCTTAGTTTCAGGTAAATGTTAAGATAGCATTACTAAAAATCGTCACCTCGGCAATTCGTTGTAGAATTCTTAATGGTTGAAGAATTCAGGCTTAGTTTTCCAAATTTTCTCTTTAAATTATATTTCAGAAGAACTGGAAATATGTCACCTGGATTCCATATGTCAGCAGATGTTAGGTGAAGCCTTTCATGGTTCTCATGGAAAAACATGAACACAAAAATCACAGACTTTCATCAGCTAAAATACGACAGTTGTATTATAGTGCTTGTTCCTTAAAAACTCCATATAACGTAAACAAAACATTTCATGACCTCTTGATTTTTACATGTTTATTTGACTATTCTGCTTCCAGTTCAGCTCGTCGTCTTTCATTTAAAAATTATCTATTTTTATTTTAGAGAAAGACAGAGATCTTCTATTTGCTGGTTCACTTTCCAAACGCCCATAGCACCTAGGGCTGGGCCTACCTGAAGCCAGGAGACTGGAACTTCATCAGGTCTCCCGCATGGGTGGCAGAGACCCAAGTATTTGGGCCATCATCTGTTGCCTCCCAGTGTACACATTACAGGAAGCTGGACCGGAACAGAAGAGCCAGGAGCTGGGACACGGGTTCCCAAGTACCATCTTAACCGCTGTACCAAATGTCTACCCCATGTTTCACCTTTTTCCCTCCTCAGATTTATCTATTTTTGTTTGGAAGACAGAGAGAGAGAGAGAGAGAGAGAGAGAGAGAGAGAGATTTGTCATCCGTGGATTCACTCCCCAAATGGCCCCAGTGGTCAGTCTGGGCCAGGCTGAAGCCAGGATCCTGGAACTCCATCTGGGTCTCATGTGAGTGTCAGGGACCCAAACACCTGTGTCACCTTGCACTACCTTCCCAGACATATTAGAGGAAGCTGGCTCAGGAGCGGAGCAGCTAGAACCCAAACCAGTGCTCACATGAGACGCCGGCATGGCAGGGGGTGACTTAACCTGCTGGGCCACCACGCAGGCCCCACATGTTCCCTTTTATATGATAGTTCACAAAGAAAACTCTTCCCAGAAAAGCACTGAGAAATGTTCAATGATGAAAACTGGGAATCGGGTTTTAACAGCTGTTTACCATTTTTTTCATTTGTTAGAAGAGGCAAACTTGCATCTGCTGTTTTCCTCCTTGAAAGAGTTCCAACTCAAGACCATCAGCTTCCAGTGCCCCTTCTATGACCCCCATCTTATTATTTTTTTCTTTCTCTTTTCTTTTTCCTTTTTTTTTTTTTTAAAGATTTATTTACTTTACTTGTAAGTCAAAGTCACCCAATGAGAGAAGGAGAGGCAGAGAGAGAGAGAGAGTCTTCTGTGTGCTCGTTCACTCCCCAAATGGCTGCAATGGCTGGAGCTGAGCTGATCCGAAGCCAGGAGCCAGGAGCTTCTTCTGGGTCTCCCACGTGGGTGCAGGGGCCCAAGGACTTGTGCCATCCTCCACTGTTAGGCCATAGCAGAGAGCTGGATCGGAAGTGGAGCAGCTGGGTCTCGAACCTGCGCCCATATGGGATGCCAGCGCTACCAGTTTTCACCTACTGCGCCACAGTGCCTACCAGAGGCCATTCTGATTCAGTTCATTGCAAACTTAATGTTGCCAAACCTCACTGATTCATTGCTGCTTGGAATCTTATTAATCTCTTGGAGACTCACTAGTGGGTTTCCTCCATTGGTTGTTGGCAAACTTATCCCATATATTTGAAAGCTGCCCCTCAATCGTCCCTTTCCCTTGCTTTAGAATATGATCTTGCTTGACTGAGTTCAAGGTCATCTGTAATCTCCTTCAGTTCCTTTCCTCAATCTTTTTGTTGCTGTTTGTATTGTGTTTAGTTTTGTAGACTTATCTTTTATTTATTTTTAAATGACATTATTTACTTGTTCATATATAGTAAACAGCTTTCACGAATTTCATAGATAAGATTCCAAGAATACAATGATCTTTCCTTTCCTCCCTCCCTCCTCCTTTTCTCTCCTTTTTCTTTCTTTCCATTTTTCTGCAATAACATGTTTTCGACTTACTCCATAATCACAGGCTCGCTTCTTCTGGAAACAAAGAGCTTGCAAACAGAAGGCAGACTCTTCCGCAGGAACACAGACGAGGCTTACAAATGAGAATCAAGCCACAGGATGCCAAACGTTTTTTAGTTTTGTGCTGTACGAGCCACCACAAATCATGGAAACCGTGTTCGTCTTTCGGGTCTGGCTGATTGCACTAAGTTTACTTTTCGAGTTTTCTGCTCGTCACTCCCTCTGCTCCTCTGTTTTAGAAGAGGAACCTTCCCTCCTGTTCCCAGGTGGCTCCCAACTCCTTCCGGACTTCTCTCTGTCAATTGTCCCTTATGTTCTTTGAAGTTCTAAACTCCCTTTCTCCCCCATACTCTTTAGTGTTGAGAAAGTAAGAAATAAAACAGAGATTACTAGGATGAGTATGAATGTTTCCACTCCCCAGAACTGACCTTTTCTTTTTTTTTTTTTTTAAGATTTATTTATTTACTCGAAAGTCAGTTACACAGAGAGAGGAGAGGCAGAGAGAGAGAGAGGCAGAGAGAGAGGTCTTTCATCCGTTGGTCTACTCACCAGATGGCTGCAACGGCCAAAGCTGCGCCGATCCGAAGCCAGGAGTCAGGAGCTTCTTCCGGGTCTCCCACGTGGGTGCAGGGGCCCAAGGACTTGGCCCACCTTCTACTGCTTTCCCAGGCCACAGCAGAGAGCTGGATCGGAAGAGGAGCAGCCGGGACTCGAACCGGTGCCCAAATGGGATGCCGGTGCTTCAGGCCAGGGCTTTAACTCACTGCACCACAGCACCGGTCCCTGACCATTGCTACTATTATGGTACATTGGACCTGCATTTTTCTAATAAAAGAAGAAACATTACAAATAAAGTTCAAGTTCCTTGGGACCTACTTCCTGAGGTCTATCATTTTCTTTCCTTTCCCCAAAGCAACACTGTTAGGAATCTTGCATGGGTGTTTTGAGAGCATTACGTAAACCTAGATAGTATGTAGGACTGCTTAGGAGTTAATCCAAGAATTTACGTATTGAATTTTCACAGCCTACCTTTTCACTTGATGTTCTTGGGCCCTTCCGAGCTGGTGTCTCCTGATCTCTTTGTAAGCTCTCGGAGGGCAGGGGCCCTGTCTTGCTCATTCCTCAACCCCCAGCCGCAAGAACAGCGTTTGGTATATAGAAGACCCTCAATATATGTTTCTTTGGTGAGGTTACAGAGTTCATTCTTAACTGCTTTGTAGTAATCAGCTGTATGACTATCCCACATATCACATTCATCTTATTTATTCACTCCCCTACTGGTCAATAATTTTTTTAATTTCCTTTTTTAATTAAAAATTTTTGAAAGAGGGAAAGAGAGCGAGCGAGCGAGATTCCATCCACCAGTTCACTCTTTAAATGCCCACAACAGCTGGGCCTGGGCCAGGGCCAAAGCTGGGAACCAGGAACACATTCCACAATGCTTATCCCTATAATAGAGTTTTTAAGGAATTTAATTGCAGGTTATTTTGTACTATAATTATTTGAATAAACTTTAAGTTCTTCAAGGGCATGGGGTTGTGTCTAACTTAACTTCTTCTATTAATAGCACTTAGAACTTAATGAATGGCACATTTATGTTGAAAAATTATAGGGGTCAGCACTGTGGCATAGCAGGTAAAGCTGCTCCTCTAGTGCCAGCATCCCATATGGGTGCCGGTTGGAGTCCCAGCTGCTACTCTTGCGATCCAGCTCTCTGCTATGGCCTGAGAAAGCAGTAGAAGATGACCCAAGTCCTGGTCACCCTGCATGGGTGACCAGGAAGAAGCTCCTGGCTCCTGCCTTTGGATTGGCGCAGCTCTGGCCATTGTGGTCATCTGGGTGTGAACCAGCAGATGGGTGACCTCTCTCTCTCTCTCTCTTCCACTGCTTCTCTGTAACTGTCTTTCTTTCTTTCTTTCTTTCTTTCTTTCTTTCTTTCTTTCTTTCTTTCTTTCTTCCTTCCTTCCTTCCTTCCTTCCTTCCTTCCTTCCTTCCTTCCTTCCTTCCTTTCTTTCTTCCTTTCTTTTTTTTTCTTAAATATTCTTATTTATTTATTTGAAAGTCAGAGAGTCAGAGATACACAGAGAGAGGAGAGGCAGAGAGAGGTCCTCCATTCAATGGTTCACTCCCCAGTTGGCTGCAACGGCCGGAGCTACACCAATCTGAAGCCAGGAGCCAGGAGCCTCCTCCAGGTCTCCCATGCAGGTGCAGGGGCTCAAGGACCTGGGCCGTCTTCCACCACTTTCCCAGGCCATAGCAGAGAGTTGGATTGGAAGTGGAGCAGCCGAGTCTCGAACTGGCACCCATATGGAATGCCAGCACTTCAGGTCAGGGCATTAACCTGCTGCACCACAGCACCGACCCCTATAACTCTGCCTTTCAAATAAATAAATAAATCTTTTAAAAAAAGAAAAATTATAAATACAAATAATTTAAGTGTAAATACAAAGTATTTAATTTCTTCACAAACAGCTCTAAGATTCTTTTTTTAAAAAATAGATTGATTGATTTGAAAGCTAGCATTACAGAGAGAAGAAGAGAGGTTTTCCATTTGCTGGTTCACTCCACAAGTGTCCACAATAGCCAGGGCTGAACCAGGCTAAAGCGAGGAACCAGTAGCTTTATCTGGGTCTCCCATGTAGGTGGTAGAGGCCCAAGCACTTGGGCTGTCCTCAGCCGCTTTCCCAGGAGCTTAGCAGGGAGTAGAAGCAATGGAAATGGAGCAGCCAAGACATGAACCGGTGCCCATATGGGATGCTGGCATCACAGGTAGTGGCTTTACCTGCTACACCACAACATTGGTCCCAAGAGAAGATTCTTAAAAGTTAATTTCAGGGGCCGGCGCTGTGGCATAGCGGGTAAAGCTACCACCTGCAGTGCCGGCATCCCATATGGGTACCGGTTGATGTCCTGGCTGCTCCTCTTCTGATCCAGCTCTCTGCTATGGCCTGGGAAAGCAGAAGATGGCCCAAGTGCTTGGACCTCTGCACCTGTGTGGGAGACCCAGATGGAGCTCTTGGCTCCTGCCCTCGGATTGGCTCGGCTCCCGCTGTTGTGGCCATTTGGGGAGTGAACCAGTGGATGGAAGACCTTTCTCTCTGTCTCTCCCTCTCACTGTCTGTAACTCTACCTCTCAAATAAATAAATAATTAATAATAATAAAAGTTAATTTCAGGAAATCTCTGCCTCTTAAACTTGTGGTCTTCAAACTACTGTGCATCTCAATCCCAGGGTGTGGAAGATGCGTCAAAGGGCACCACACACAGGATGTTCTCAGGCAACAAGTGTCCAGATAGCCAGCTTCCACGTGGACTCACTTCTATACTTCCCTGCTTTACTGCTCGTGTTGCTAGCCATGTGAGTCCTTTTATATAAAGCACACTAATACGAGGAACTAACCTATGCTCCCTCGGTGAGGGAGGTAAGCTGGCAAGGGCTTCGGAGGAACTGGCAATGAGTGCCCTGTGTTCAGACACAGGTGTTTTCAATTGTACGAAATTCATCAGCCTTGTGCAGATGATATGGATGGACACATTGGACTTTAATAAAAGTTTAAAATTGTCTATTAAAATCAGAAACAGGAAACTCTGAGAATTGAGATGTTTTTTGTTTTTAAGCCATGGGGAAACTAGCACTCTCATAGATGCTTTGGTAGGGATTTAAGGTACACCCTTATATGGAGAAAATGAGGCACACTCATCAAAACTGCAGACTCCTTTGCCATTTACCCCCTGACTCAGCAACCCCATTTGTGAAAAAGTATCTTAAAGACATGCTTGCATATGAAAATGAAATACATGTAAGGCAATTCATTGCAGCATTGCTTGTAACAGCACGATATTAGGGAAAACTTTTGTATTTATATTCATCAGTAGCTACTTGGATTCTGGTGCATCTACAATAGAATACAATGGAACCATTAGAAAAAGGAAGCTATTGGCCGGTGCTACGGCTCACTAGGCTAATCCTCTGCCTTTGGCGCCAGCACCCTGGGGTTCTAGTCCCGGTTGGGGCGCCGGTTCTGTCCCGGTTGCTCCTCTTCCAGTCCAGCTCTCTGCTGTGGCCCGGGAAGGCAGTGGAAGATAGCCCAAGTGCTTGGGCCCTGCACCCACATGGGAGACCAGGAGGAAGCACCTGGCTCCTGGCTTTGGATCGGCCCAGTGCACCGGCCGTAGCGGGCATTTGTGGGGTGAACCAATGGAAGGAAGACCTTTCTCTCTGTCTCTCTCTCTCACTGTCTAACTCTGCCTGTCAAAAAAAAAAAAAAAAAAAAAAAAAAAAAAAAAAAAAAAGAAAGAAAAGAAAAAAAGGAAGCTATGTGCTCATGTGAGAAAATCTTTTGTATATGAATATATTTTCTTAAAGATTTATTTATTTGAAAGGCAGAGCTACAAAGAGAGTGAGGGAGAGACAGAGGAGAGAGATCTTCCATCTGCTTGTTCGCTCTCCAAATGACCTCAATGCCTGGGGTTGGGCCAGGCTGAAGTCAGGAACCAGGAGCTTCTTCCAGGTCTCCCACATGGGTGCAGGAGCCCAAGGACCTGGACCATCTTCTGCTGCTTTTCCAGGTGCATTAGCAGGGACCTGGGCTGGAAGTGGAGCAGCTGGGACTCAAACTGGTGGTGACTTAACCCATTATGCCACAACACTGACCCCTGAATATTTTCTTAAGATAAAAAACACTAAGGTATGAAATAGTATCTAAGGGGATTTCAGGAAGTTCACAGAAAATATGCTTTGCTTTTGTTTCATTTTTTTTCGTGAACTTGAAAGACATTTATTAACTTAAAAGAGGGTAGGGAGAGAGAGATTGGGAGACTTCAAGGAACTGGCACACATAATTGTGGGAGAGGGCAAGTCTGAAGTGCACAAAGTGGGTCCACAGGCTGGAGATCCAGGTCAAGAGTTGATGCTGGGGGCTGGTGCCATGGCACAGTAGGTTAATCCTCCACCTGCGGCACCGGCATCCCATATGGGCGCCGGTTGGAGTCCTGGCTTCTCCTCTTCCAATTCAGTTCTCTTCTGTGGCCTGGGAGAGCAGTGGAAGATGGCCCAAGTTCTTGGGCTCCTGCACCCACATGGGAGGGTAGGAAAAAGCACCTGGCTTCTGGCTTTGGATTGGCAAAGCTCTGGCCGTTGTGGCCATCTGGGGAGTGAACCAGCAGATGGAAGACCTTTCTCTCTGTCTCTCCTCTCACCGTAACTCTACCTCTCAAACAAATAAATAAAATCTTAAAAAAAAAAAAGAGTTGATGCTGCAGCTTGGGTGCAAAGCCATCTGGAAGTACAGTTCCCTCTTTCCAGGGGAACTTTAAGGTTTTCATCTTGTAGCCTTTAGCTGGTTGGAGGAAGCTCTTTCACATTATGGACAATCTGCTCTACTCAAAGTCTGCTGATTGAAACAGTAATCTCATTTTAATATGTTAATTGAATATCAATTAAGGTGGAAAAAATTAAAATGCCTTCATAATAATATCTAGACTAGCATTTGACCAAATATCTGGGTACCATGATGAACCAAGAGTGAAAATGACATTAAACATCACATTAGGTAATAGGTCTTTGCACCTCTTTACATCTGTAGATTTCCCCAGCTCTCTCTCTCTTTTCATTTCTTATAATTTATTTGTTGAATAAACTGGTTTTTTGGTAGCTTTTTTTAAAGATTTTTTTTTATTTGAAAGAGTTACAGAGAGAGGTAGAGACAGAGAGAGAGAGAGAGAGAAAAAGAGAGAGAGAGAGAGAGAGAGAGAGATCTTCCATCCACTGGTTCACTCCCCAAATGGCCACAACAGCTGGAGCTTAGCTAAACCGAAGCCAGGAGTCAGGAGCTTCTTCTGGGTCTCCCATGTGGCTGTAGGGGCCCAAGGACTTGGATCACCTTCTGCTGCTTTTCCAGGTGCATTATCAGGGAGCAGCCAGGACTCGAACCAACACCCATATGGGATGCTGGTGCTGCAAGTCAGGGCTTTAATCTACTGTGCCACAGCACCAGACCCTTGGTACTGTTCTTGATTTTTCTTTTCTTTTTTCTTTCTTTCTTTCTTTTTTTTTTTGACAGGCAGAGTGGACAGTGAGAGAGAGACAGAGAGAAAGGCCTTCCTTTTGCCGTTGGTTCACCCTCCAATGGCCGCCACGATAGGTGCGCTGCGGCCGGCGCACCGCGCCGATCCGATAACAGGAACCAGGTGCTTCTCCTGGTCTCCCATGGGGTGCAGAGCCCAAGCACTTGGGCCATCCTCCACTGCACTCCCTGGCCACAGCAGAGAGCTGGCCTGGAAGAGGGGCAACCGGGACAGGATCGGTGCCCCGACCGGGACTAGAACCCGGTGTGCCGGCGCCGCAAGGCAGAGGATTAGCCTAGTGAGCCGCGGCGCCAGCCTGTTCTTGATTTTTCTAATTGTCTCCTCATGATGTTGTGCAACATATTTCTGCCTTTGATTTTCTTTTAAAGGCTTCTTCTTAGTAAGGTTTGAAATTTGTGTTCAAGATGCTTTATAAAGGGGTGTGTGTTCTTTTAGCAGGAGACACCTGATGTCTGGTTGTCTGTCTGTGATTTCACCATCACTGACCCATGGTACCTACATCAAGTACTTCATTGGAGGAATCACACAATGATGATGCTCAATACTCTTAATCTCCTTTATTTATTAGCTGGATTACTTCCAAAAAATGAAGTTCTCCTTCTACAAGCTATTGGTTAACCAGTGGCTTAACACGTATAGAAAAGTCAGGATAATTCTTTGTTTCTTTTCCTTTATTTACCAACGTTGCTTGAGAGTGCAGGAGGTAAATAAGACTGTCCTCCTCCACGCTGGTTTTGCACAGCAGTGTTTCTTGGTTTTCTTCCTTATTCTCCTTGCTGGTTCTTGCTCCCTTTCCAGCCCTGTCATGGTGGTTCTCTCCAGGGATTCCATGCTCAGCCCTTTTTCCTTCTTGCTACAAAAAGACATTCGCTCTAGTGTTCACGTCATTACTGCTTCAATGGTAGCTCTAGCTCAGACTTCGTCCTGAATCTAGAAAGAAGAGTCTAGCCTAGCAGACGTCTCCATTTGGAAATCTCAAAAGGAACTCAAGGGGCGGGTGTTTGCTGCAAGGGTTAAGATGCCCCTTGGGACACTGTAGCCCATGTGACAGTACTTGAACTTGAGTCCTGCCTCAGCTCCTGATCCCAACTTCCAGCTGGTGTGCGCTTTGGGAAGCAGCGGCTATGGCTCAAGTGTTTGGATCCCTGCTGCCTATGTGGGAGACCTGGATTGTTCCAGCTTCTGGCTTCAGCCTGGCTCAGTCCAAGCTATTGTGTGCTTTTTGGGGGACTGAACCAGTGGATTAGAGATCTCTTTGTATGTCCATCTCTCTCTGTATGTCCATTTTTTTTTCTCTCTCTCTCCACCTCTCTGCCTTTCAAACAAATAAAAATTTTAAAACTTACAGAGTATCTCAAGCTGAAAGTACCCCCAGGCTTTTACCTACTTCCCCAATCTTGCTGCTTCTCCCACCTTCCTTATCTCAATAAACAGTTCCATGTTCTCTCTACCCCATTTCCCAAGCCAAAACCCTGAGAAAGTTATTTCAAAATTTTCTCTTTCCTTTCTATTCACATCCAATTATTAGCCACTGCTGATTCTATTTCCTAAACATATTTTGTATTCTTGTCCTCTCCTCCAACTCCCTGGATCTCTTATCGTTCAGATTTCCAGCATCTTTACCCTGAACACTGCAGTCACTTGCTGACTTGTCCTTTCTGCTCCAAGATGCTCCCTCTTGATTTATTCTCATAGTGTTGCTTGAAACTCTCCAATGTCTCTGCGTGACCTATGGATCCAAAGCTACATCCTACGACATTCGCAAGCACGGTGTAAAGTGAATTTTGTGGTTTGTTCTATAGATTCCTGATCATACCTTTTCTTCTACCAGTAGTTGCACTTTTTATTTTCCAAAATCATTCAACTACTTGAGGTTCTTAAGGAGGCCAAACGGTGTCCTACTTCCAGGCCTTGGACTGTGATATTCTCTCTTCCTGGGACACCAACGCAGTTTTACTTGTTCCTGTTCCTACTCATCCTTCATGTTCTTTCTAAAAGCCACCCCTTCTAGGAAGCCTTCCCAAACTTCATCACAGAATATTAATTCCTCTCCTATATTCCTGTTGTATATAGCACATCCCACAATGTAGAAATTACCTTCTTGTAGCTAAATTATTTAAATGAATGTCTGCTTCCTCATGAGACTGTGAGATCCTTGAGGGCAGGAACTACCTGGGCCCAGTGCCAGATGTACAGCGTGTTGGGGAAGTAACCGAGGGTCATGTGCAAATCCCTCACTGCCAGAAAAGAGCATGTTTTTCTGTCACTGTAGAATGAGAGATAAAAGCAACATAAAGTTTTATTAGGCTCCTGTCATTGGCACCAAGCTGTAGGTGCTGAAATATCTTTCCGGGGGCAGATTTTTTTTTCCCTTTTCCCATTAATCATGTCTTTATTTAGAAACTATTAGCCAAAACTGCCATGCTTATGAGAGCATTTATATTATGCTTCTCAGGGTCATCCCTTAAATAGAGCATTTTGATAAGTTCCAGGAGCTATTTTAAAATGTCAAGTCATTTTTTATACAGCATTAAATGTTTTAAGGAAATATGCAAGACATTTTTAAAGATAGATTTAATTAGTTATTTATTTGAAAGAAAGAGCAATAGAGAGAGAGATCTTCCATCTACAGGTTCATTCCCTAAATGGCTATAACACCAGGGCTGTTAGGCAGAAGTCAGGGACCTGAAACTGTATCTGGGTCTCCCACGTGGGTAGCTTGGGCCAAGCACTCTGGTCATCTTTTGCTGTCTTCCCAGGCTCATAAATGGGGAGTTGGATCAGAAGTGGAGCAGCCGGGACTTGAACCAGCATTCACATGGGATGCCGGTGTCACAGGAGACAGCTTAACCCACTGCATCACAATGCCAGGCCCCAAAAGGGCCTTAAAATTTCAAGTCAAGGCTTTTTGAAAATAATGTTAGATATTTTGAGGAAACACGCAATTAGTTTCCTTTTTAAAAAAGGTTTATTTATTTATTTGTAAGGCAGGGAAAGAGAGAGTGTGGGAGAGACAGAGAGAGAAGGAGAGATCTTCCATCCACTGGTTCACTGTCCTATTGGCCACAATAGCCAGGGCTGGGCTGGGATGAATCCAGGAGCCAAGAACTTCAACCCATCTCCCATCTGGCCCAGGTTCTTGGTCCATCTTCTGCTGCCTTCCCAGGTGCATTGTCAGGGAGCTGAATGGGAACCGGAGAGGCTGGGACTTGAACTGGTGCCTAGAAATGGGATGCCAACAGGGCAAGCAGTGGCTTAACACACTGTATCACAATGCTGACTCTGAAGTACCTTTATTTATTTGCGACTTATACAACTATTTGGCTTAAGTGGACCCTACAGCACCATGCTAGTGTGTGTGTGTGTGTGTGTTTGTGGGGGTGTGTGGGTGTGGGTGTGTGTATCATATGCAGGGGTTACTAAATCTTAGTTGACTTTAAGGTCATTGTCTCCGGTGTGTAAGCCATTCTTCTTGATAATGCTAATTGGTTAGTGGATAAAGTTATTTGGGAAAGAGATTTCATGCTACTCTGAGGAAATGTCAGAGTTGAAAAACCAGCCAGAAGTAAAGACAATAATACCCTAAG
Source organism: Lepus europaeus (assembly GCF_033115175.1). NCBI lineage: Eukaryota > Metazoa > Chordata > Mammalia > Lagomorpha > Leporidae > Lepus > Lepus europaeus. The sequence continues at coordinate 19,570,546 of NC_084837.1, read as the reverse complement.
CCCAGAAGTCTGGTGCCTGCACTTACTGGTCTTTCAAGACTTTGAAATGGGGGCAAGGAAACTAAGCTGCCCCCTGAGCTCGCGAGGCGGGTATGAGGATTAAGGAGCCGGAGTTAGGCTGCGAGCTCCTCCGTGCGCAGGCTGGAGTCTCTCTCCTTTCACAGCTAACGCAGAACACTTGGGCGAAGCCGGCGGCTTTCTTTCCAGACAGATGACACTTTGCCTTCTGATGCAGCCTGGAGGCCACGGAGAAGTCGGAGCCGTTCTCTGCAAAGCCGACTTAAACCGGCTGCTACAAGTTTCACCCTGGTTTCCACGACACAGGTGAAGAGAAAAGAACCGGTTTTCTCCTACTAAACTCATCCCCTGTAGGGACCCACTGGAGAGAGAGAAAGAGAAAACACCTTGCGAGAGAAGGGAGAGAAGCCAAGGAGAGCGAAGCGGTTTCCGCAAGGGACGGAAGAATGAGAGGAGGCAGAGGAGAGGAAATGGAAGAAAGCAGGGGCAGAGAGAAAAGAGAAAGAGAAAGAGAGAGAGAGAGAGAGAGAGAGAGAGAGAGAGAGAGAGAGAGAGAGAAAGGAGAGAGGAAGGAAAAAGAGGGAACGACAAAGGGAAATCCCGGGCTTTTGAGCAGCTTCTGCCTGCTCAACACAAGTGGACACAAAAGAAAGGTTGGTTTCTCCCTCAATTTTTCTCCAGTCATTTTCCCATGAACACAAGGGAAAGTGGCAACATGTCTCCAGGGGATTTAGTCCTTACGACCGCCTATGGTGTTACTTGGCTCTCCTTTTCGCATCAGAGTTTCAAACATTTAGAATAAGAACAATTTGATGTAAGGATGCTGACTCTACTTCAGACCCTAACACTTCTCCCTGAGCGGAACACACACCAAGCCAAGTTCACTGTCACCTCTGGAGCATTTTCAGGAGAGGCGGCAGAAGGCCCCGCCCTTGGCTCCCCTTTCACTGATTGGAATGAGTGGTCCTCACCTCCCCGGCAGGCAGGCTGCATGGTCCAAGGCTGACCTTGGACTCATGTTTGAAAGATGCACAGCCAGCATCCACTCTCTCTTCTCCCTTCCCAACAGTGCCAATTTTCACTTGGGGGCTCCTGGGAGTTTTAGAAGCTGACTTACCTCAATGCTTGCCATTTGGGGTGCAGTTGATGGCCTGGGCCAAGTCCACCATCACACCCCACCTTGGCTGCCTCAGATGACCAGCAGTGGGCCTGTGAACTGAGCAGACCACGTGGTGATTACTAGAGCTTTTCTGGGCACGTTGGAACCTTCCCAAAGGCACGAAAAGGAAAGCATATGGCTCCAGAAGCTGTGAGCAGACATCTTGGGACTAGGAGTGGGGCCAACTTTAGGACAAAGCTGACATGGAGAGATGGAAGGAACCCAGGTCTTTGGGTACCCTTGAGGCACTGGATCAGGTCTCATCTTTCTGGATCTTTTAGCTATGTGAGACGAGACATTTTCCTTACTGTATTACTTACTTTCAATCTGGGTGTAACCTAAATGCTTTCCTGCCAGTGGAGGGTTGTGTTGCCGGGAAGAGCCATGAGAGTGCTTTGTGTTCTGATGAAGACCATTGTCTTTGCCAAGGTCATGCGATAAGCAGCAGTATGATTTTATGGTGGGAAGGTACTTCCGAACATTGCAGAAAACAGAGCATCCTCAGATGCTGGGCTACATACTTCAGTCTGGGATTCTTCCAAGAACTCCTCTTGCTATAGAATGTTAAACCTTTCTCATGATGGAAATTTCGACTCTTCCAACTTGCTTCTGATTCATTCATCTACTATAACGTGCAAAAGAAAGTGATGCAGAAACATTCCTTGACTAAAGAAATAGCCTAACATGTGCATATTATGGAAGTTCATTTGAACCAGGGTAAAAAATTTCACTCTTGTAAGTCAAAGAAGAGCATAGAATTTCATTCTATCCCACAAATCTTCCAGAATCCCTGCCTTTGTGCCTGGAACCCTGCTAGAACCTACAGGTACAATATTGGCAGGTAAGACAGAGTGAACCTGCAAGAAGTTTCTGGTTCAGGTGATAAGGATTAGGCAAGGGCTTCAGTTAGGTAAGAATAGCTCCCATTACGATGTTGAGAAGCTACTATAATAAAAGCATAAGCGGCATAGTGTTTGAATTAAGAATGACCACATAATTCTCACCCATTCATGGTTATTCTCATAGCACCCTTTCCTTCTCTTTGAGAGCAGTGATTCACAACACTTTAATATTTGTTGGTGTGTTTATTGAATAGCCTACTCCAGTAGGCAGGAGATTCTAGAAGGTGTGTCTCAGAGCCCACTCTGATTTGCACCCGACTGCATTCCCAGCATATAGCTCAGTGTCTGGTGCATAGCATCTGATCAATACAAATCTACTGGTGAGTGCTGGATACCAGTACTGAATGCTTATGAAGTAGCACACACTGCGGTAGGCACATAGGTGCTTGCACTTAACACATCCGTCAACAAACGTTCTATGACGTCAGTTTTCACGAGGGAGAAATGCAGTCCTAGACAATAGCAGAGACTTGTACGGTGTCATACACTAAGTCCATCCGGCTCCAAGTTCAGGCAGTGAGTTCCTGAGGAGTGTAGCTCCTACTTATTAAGCACCTGTCATGGACCAGTCACTTCACACCTATGATCTCACTCTCATTTTTCTAGCAACAACCCTGTGCGTTAGGTATTACAAACCCTCGTTTTGTAGATGACAAAAGAGATTCAGGGGTGTTCACTCATTCACTCAACAGACACTTATCTGTCTAGCACAGGCCAGGCACCATGCCACCCCTGGAGATAAGACAGTGAGACCCACGATCCCTGTTCATGTGGGGTTTGTGGAGGCAGGAAATGCACGTTTGTAACAACAACAATCTGTGGCAAGTGTTATGGGAGTCAGAGGATGAGACCCGGGATGCAGAACCAGGAGGGACCAGCAGTGACCCAGCAAACTTCTAACCAGGCGCATTCGTCTCCAAAGCCCTAAACAGTTTTTCTCATAATATTAAAAACAATCATACGATTGCTACAATTTGTGCAAGCTAACAGGAAGGCTAGGTGCAACTCTCTCATTGGGTTAGGGGGGTGGGAAGGGATGTGCAGAGGAGTGAGGAACAGAGGCTGGACAAACCGTGGGGGGGGGGGGGGTGGCGCGCCGAGTGAGGGATTGCCCCTGACTCACAAGACTGCCTGCAAAGCTTCGGAAGGTCCTCAATGAGGGGTGCCTTTTAAGAAGAGTGATTTGAAAAACAGGAGCTGCTCACGTTCAGAGATACTAGATAGACAGGATATTGACAGATAGAGGTAGAGATTGTCTGGTGTAGTGTGGCACATGTTACACAAGTCTGAATTTATTGCGTGTCTCTTTTTAGGTGGTGTATAACTAAGATATAGGTTTAATTAAAAACACAGGAACTTAAACCAGGTAAAAGCTTCTTTCTCTCACACATAAAATTTGGGTGGCCAGCATTGTGACATAGCTGGTCAAGCTGCTGCCTGCAACGTTGGCATCCCACATGGGCACTCCACTTCTGATCCAGCACCCTGCTAATGTGCCTGGGAAAGCAGCAGAAGATGACCCAAGTGCTTGGGCCCCTGTACCCACGTGGAAGACCCAGAAGACGCTCCTGACTCCTGGCTTTGGTCTGGCCCAGCCCTGGCTGTGTGGCCATTTGGAGAGTGAACTAGTGGATGGAAGATCTGTCTCTCTTCTCTGGGACTTTGCCTTTCCAATAAATAAAAATAAACCTTAAAAAGAAAAAAAAAAAAAAGTTGAGTTGGCATGGAAGCTCTGCTCCAAAAAGCCACTAAGGGCTCTTTTTGTTTTGGTGGGGAGAAGGAAGAGGAAAAGAGAGCATGCCTTGAAAGGATGCGTCTCAGAGGCTGTGCGTAGACTCCTCGCCTTGCCTTGGCCGGAACGCGGTCTCATGGCTACAGCAGGAAGTTACGGAGGCTTAGCAAGTCATCTGTAATTTTGTCATCGTGTGCCCAGGGCCAACGTCCAGGACTATGGGAAAGGAGCACCTGATCACAGGGGGCGCAGCGCGGTCTCCTCCACGCGCAGAGCCTTCCTCTTCTGAGGACAAGTGCTTGAGCGGCTCACTGCTACTGGGAAAAATGCTGAGTTTTCAAAATACTATTGATGGTTACTAGTGGTCAAGTTTTTAAAAATCGTATTTTTCCCCTATTACAGAAAACTGACTAAAATCTGACAGCCTTTGGGGGCAGGTGTTTAGTCCAGCAGTTAAGATGCCAGCTCAGCTGTGGATTCAATTCCTGCCTCTGCATCTCGACTCCAGCTTGTCCAGCTAATGTGGACCCTGGGAAGCAGGAGGTAATGGCTCCTGCCGCTCACGTGGGAGACCTGCGCTGAGCTCCTGGCTCAGACCTTTGACTCGACCCAGTCTCGGCCATTGTGGGCATTGGCAAAGTAGATGGGAGCTCGCTCTCTCTCTCGCTCTCTACCTCTCCCCCTCCCGCCCCGAATAAAGAATAACAACATTTTCAAAGCACCTGCCAACTTTTACCTCTGTGAATCCAAAAGGCAAAATCCATTCTAATCCCTTAGCTAAAACTATCTAGAAAGACAAGATTTAAAAATCACTTATCTCAAAAGTGATAAATGGAGTCATACACGATCTTTTTTTATGTCCCTAAGACTGTAAAAGATATTTTTGACATTTGGATATTAACATTGACATTATTGATATAGTATTTTAAAATCAATATTGGATGGATTTTTATTTCCTTAATTTCTCATTACGCTCCCAACGTAAAGGTTTAGCATTGATTTTACCAACACAGGACCAGCCGTTGAGAGAAGCACGTTTCTGACGTGTGCGGGGTGTCCCGGTCTGGCAGGGGCTGTGAAGGGAGTCACCCTAGCTGTGCATAATGACACCAAAGGCACTCGTGGGAGGACCCGGGCCCTCTGTGGTGGCTGACAGTACGCCACAGGACCCACTCGGCAGATTACAGCACTTTTGCTGTCCTGGGCAGCCCTTCATTTTAGTTCATTTTCCTGTACTTATTTATTTGATAGCTCATTAATTGCCACAGAGCAGAGAAAATGTTTCCTTTAAGAAGGTTAAACAAAGAGTTTATTGACATAAGTGAATTGGCGGAAGACAACACTATTAAGTAAAAGGCACTTATTTAAACACCAAATTAATCATTTAAAAGCGAATTGGAGGTCATATCTCCTCCTAAATAAATAATGTTCGCCAGTAATGAGATCCCCATTTTAGATTACAGGCGCACTTGCAGGAACCGGCTGCCGGCTGAACGGCGCCTTGGCCGTCCCAGCAAGCTCGGAGCCCGTGGTTCCATCCGTGTTGAACATTTCAGTATTGCAAACTCGATTCCATCCCTCCTGTGATGTCATTTTCTAGACGATTTTTTTTTTTTTTAATCGAAGCCCCTGTTTCCTCCCAGCAGAAGAGAGGACGGGGCTCTGAGAGTTGAGAGCCCCTCGGGGGGACCGGCCACCTCTCCAGGGACTGCACGAGCGCCCTTGGCACTGCCCTGTGGGCCTGGCTGCGGGGCCCCAGCGAACTGCGATGTTCCGGCTGGGGCCGCCTGCACGGCCCACACCTGCGCCGCCTGCGGAAGTCCTCGCTGTGCGCGGAGAGACACCTGACGGCTTATAGGTGGTGGAGGCAGTGGGCGTCCCCGGGGGTCGTCTGGTGATGCCAGCGCTGTATTTTCCCTTGCAGTCGGAGGGTGTCCCGGCTGCTCACCACGCCGGGCAGCCGCGTCAGCGACGCCCAGGCGACAGCTCCACCGCTGGGCTCGCATTAGCCGGCCTCCCAGCCACGACGGCTGTCGAGTGTTGACAGGTACCATAGATTCACACTCCAGGCTCTTCCATGGTGAAACCGACGCTGATGCCAGCGGCTTTGTTCCACACAGCACTTCAGTGTCGTCTGTAGCCAGGCGGGAGTCAGGAAGTTTAAGGTTAGTTAATCAGATCTGACGTTAGCCGGCTCCCGGTGACGTGCCCGTCAGATGGGCCAGCAGATTCCACCGTGTATCCGAGTATTTTATTGTGCACCTGAGGAGGAGACAGAAAAAAGGAACGATAATTTGAACTGATGCTTTTTTTTTTTTTTTTTTGAGGGCTAATTCCTATCTGAATTTTTAACCCAATTATTCTAGGTGTCTTGGTTTTGCCTGTTTTATCAATGAACATGGCTTGTAGCCACTCAATGCTGCCCTTGTTTGGGCATCCCATGATTTTTGAAGGCATGGATGTCTGTTTAGGCTTTGGAGTCTTGAGATCCAGGTGGAAATAGCATCCAACAAGCGAAGCCTCAGCGTTCCTACCGGGTACCAGCCAACATTGTGGTCTCCTCCCGGTCCCAGGGCTTCTTTCCTTTTGCCAACAGAGCTGAGAGAATCCGCTCTGAAAGGTGTTCTCTCTCTGATGTGGGTGGGCAGCACGATTCGAGATTCCACAGGCTTATGGCCAACCCATTGTTTCAAGGATAAGAAACGTGAAGGGGAAAGTTGGTTCGAGTGATCCTGATACTGCTCATTAACTGGGAGACAGAAAGCAGTGCAATAGGACTTTTCTGATTATTTCAGATCCACTCCTCCACTCCCCACTCCACATCCCTCCCCTGTCAAACATTTAGTCTGAGAAAGAAAGGCACTTTGTGTTTAAGGTTAATCAAGTTTCAGTACAATTTTTTCTTTTTTTTTTCTTACAAACTAGAATCACACTAATCTTTTTTTCTTGCTCTAATGTGTGGCTGTTGAAATCCTCAGCTGTGATAAATTAAGCTACTTATTAATCTAATTATCGTACATTCATCCCAGAAACTTTCATGTGACTTGAAAAGGCTATTCAACCTTTTCCCTCCCTGCTAGAAAGGGCTCAACCTTGCACCAATTAAGATCATTCTGAAGTAAGGCTTTAAAAAAGCTTTCTCTAATCACCCAGTGGAACATGGACCAGTGGAAACCCAACTCGGGGCTCTGGGAAAAAGTTTAGCATTCCTTTCTGTCTGCCAACTTTTATGGTTTCATTGCACAAGGGAGGAAGCCTTCATTTTCCTATTTGGTCGTTCTTTCACTGACCTCCAAATAAAGTCTGTGTAATTACTGAGCAAATAAAGTTGCAGCATGTGTTTTAAAAATCAATTGCCATTCTTGGACTATAGAAATGCAACAAAGCACAGATTTGCCGGAAAATGCCTAGCGCCAACCATATGCACTGAACCCTGTACTGTATCTGTACAATGAAGTAGTTTTGACCCCTACAGCACAAACTTACCATGCAGATTTTTAAAAGGGCTCCTTTTATGACTTATCTATTGATATGAAAATGTCCCTGTCCTAATATAGGTTCAATTTAGGATTAAAAATATGTTGGAAATGTATCATATCTTAAACATCCATTCATTGCCAAATGCCTCACCTCTTTTTTTTTTTTTTTGCAAATGATGGCATAAATGGAGCTATTTTACATTCAAATTAAACTGGCTATTAATTTGAATGCAAAGCAGCCCGATGTACAGGATGCAATTTCAATGACAGGTTTACCCCGAGACAGAGAGCAGGAGAGAGAGTCAATTTGGGTAAGTCCAGGCAGTTTGTCCCCCACTCTGGGTGCCTGGCAAACTTGCTCACTGTGAATAGTTTTTGAAGTGAAGATTAAAAGAGTGGAATTATAAAGTATAATTACATTTTATTGAAACTCTAGAAATCAGAAAAAATTCAGCAGGAAACTTTTAGTGAAACATGATGTGTTGTCATTATCATTAAAAGATAAAAGTTCCATACTGTTTTTATCTGTTTATTTGGAAGCAGTCCAGCCTTTACAGTTATGCAGGAAACAAAAAACGGGAATGCAGGAGTAATTATTAAAACTGTGTGATTTGTTATCTCAGCTACTGTCTTTCCAAATGGTAATACGATATCAGCAGCTGCAGCCGGTCCTGATCTCGTCTATTAGTAAACAAGTGCTTTGGAGACCTGTGTGAGGCACTTTAAGCTCGCTACTCCCCGAAGTGCTGTCAGGCTTAACTACTAATCCACGGTATTTCAGAGCACTGGAAATTCATCTTTATAAAACCTGAACAAAAAAGGGAAAAAAGCCTGGAGGGCATGAGCTCCCTCTGGTGAGACAAATGACATGTTCATTTATTAATGAAACAATAACCCTGGAAAGAGGATCAAAGCACATTCCATCCTCACTTTACAATCCCCAATTTTCTCAGGCCAAACCATTTAATTGAGCCATGACAATGGAATACTTAATTGTTGCCTTAAAGTTTTGAAGAAGCGACTTCTTCAGCATCAATGTGCATTTCAGGATTATTAGCCACAGATAGCGCAGCCCGATTGAAGCTGGTGGAATTCGGTTCAGCCTACGTTGGAGGGGCTTCTGCCAGCCACAGAGGTGCTTTCTGGACCATGCTTGGTGCCTACTGCCATGAACTTGCCTGATCATTGCCCGTGGCAGGTGGTCTTCTCTTGACGGATCACACTCTCATGATGAAATAAGTGGCCCTATTCGGGGGTGATCCAGTAAGACTCAAGTTCTTTTTGACATGTCCCCTGGACCTGGGACATAAATGGGGAACAGAGATGAACTCAGCCCCGAATCCGGAGGTCAACGGAATTGAGGACGACATGAAGCCCCAAACTCCGTCTTGTCAGTCTCCTGGCATCAGCAGAAGAAGTGGCCCACTCACTGCTTTCCCTGTGGGTCGTTCCCCACCCTAACCCCCTACTGAGAGTGCTTCCATCCCACTTAAAACAAATACGCATTTAAGATAAAAAAAAAACCTGCATGTTATTTCTAACCCTGAATTAATTTATTTCTAATTTGATGTTTTCTGCTTGGACTTATACAACTTTTTTTGGGTTTACTTGATTATGTTATTTTTCAAATTAAACCAAACCTTCAGCAGAGTCTTAAGAACAGAAGCAGGGGGTTTGGGAAATGACAGTTGAGGTGTTGGGTAAAGGTGCCCGTGGGAACTTTATATGTAATCTCGAGGACTCACCTGGCTTGCACTCAAATATTCTATGCCAGCTTGACTATGCCCAATTTTCTATCACGTGGCATCATTTGGAGTTTATAAATGGACTTTTTTACTTGCACCTGCTCATATTTATTCCTTGGGAGACCCATTAAGCCAGTGAAAGTCAATAGTCAGAAATGAAGGTTGCAAGCAAGCATGTTTTGAGGTCCTCGAACATCATCTATCTTATGAAGCCTTCCGTGAGATGAAGAATTTATTGTGAGAGAATTGTCATTATCTATACATAGTATATTACTTTATGATTTGCTTCTGAATGAAGTCTTATGAAAGTCTTTCTTTTGCCCTAAGTTATTAGACTTATGAGTAAAGTTGGACTTGCGAATATCTAGGACAGAGTAAAGAAACTATCAGGGAATTTTGATAGTATGACCAGCATTTGGAAAAATTTGCAGTAAGTTTGGCCCCCCTTTGATAAGGTTTTGTGCAGCATAACTGTTTGGGCTGAACCCAGGGAGCGATGGTGATTCAGGAGTATAGTCTGTTCTACCTGAGCTCTTTGGAGAACACAGAATTCTCTAAATCAACCATCCCGACAGAGTGGCCTAAGCCAAAAGGGGTTTTCAAATGGAAGATTTCCATCTGAAGGAAAAACAGTGATTTATCCAATCCACCTGTTTTTACCTTTCATCCCTGAATATAGAGCATTTAATTTAAAAAATATACACCCAGGGAGGGGTCATGGGCCTGGTATACAGATGTTCAAATTGCCCTGACTGTCATTACCAAGGCACAAGTTGCACAAAGGCCAGAGCTGAGACACAGCAAAGACATCTATCTGTGCTGGAAAGATGTATTTCCACATCTCCATGAGCACATAAGCCAACATTTACATCATTCATTCTTTTATTTTTTCTTTCATTTGATTAACCTGTTCATCAGTCATTGGATGACTATTAATCGAGGCTCTGCTTAATATATACCATAAACATGGGAAATGTGTATTCTTGCAAGATACATGGGAACTGAAAATGTATGTAGGGGAGGGAAGCAGATGACTAACACATAGGTAGAAATATAGTTTTCCTTCAACATTATTTGGAAAAGTAGCTAAAGCCCTTTTGGTTCGTGAGGGATGTATTCATTCAGCAATATCTGTCAAGTGTCTACCATCTCCCATGTACCATGTGGAATACTTATATAGAAGAAGACGCTGTTCCTGCCTCCTAGGCTCACCTACCCAGCAGCCTGGCTGGGGCACATAGTATGCACACATCAAACAGTTAACTCGGAGTGGATGAGTAGGCTGCAAATTGAAAGATACAGATAAGAACTGCCAGGTGAACTGTAGATTTTTAATAATTGCCGTTTAAATGATGTGGTCAGAGAGTGGTTTGAAGTTGGGCTTGGTCTTTCAGCTCCCAGTTTTCTGAGAGACACAAACCCTGGGAAGAATGACAAGGGACAGGCAAACAGGTGCATATATTAACCTTGTGGCCCTTCTTGCTGCCCACCCCCATGAACTCTGCTCCTTGAAGAGAGAAGCAAGCTCATTAATAAGAGTTAGTGTAATGTTTGATCATTTTTACTATCTGTCATAGCAGGTACATAAACTGATATTCCTGCTATCATGGTGAGTAATCATGCTTTAAACTTGCAAGATGGAGGATTGCTGACATACCAGACAGGAGAGTAAGTTAGTTGAAATAATATGTATACATGATTGCGTGACGACCTTTAATAAGTGCTAAGAGCTGAGAAAGATCACCGTACCCCTTGTCTCCTCTCCTGCCCAGTGGCTACAAATGTAAGTGGTGTTAAGCCAAAAATACATAGGAGGAAGAGTAAAGATGTGGTTTGCACCATGATAACTGCTTAGAGTTATTTTGGGATTACCATCATTACTTCAAATATCAACCGCAAAATCTACCATAGTTTTCTCACTTTTCTGGAGTCTCTGGTAGGCTAGTAATGCGTGATCCTGCACATTTTTTGCATCAGAGGTTAAGTCATGCCTTTCTCTTCTTCCTTTTACTCATAAATTAGCTATCAGAATGTTCTGTGGTGAATTCAAGTTCTGTTTTCTGTTTCCCCTGATTCTATTGGTACCATGCAAGTTCTCTAATAACATACTTAACCAGTTTCACATCAGGACAATTATTTCTTTTCAATATTCTAAGTTCTGGTTTAATTCCTCTAAAGGTAACACAGGAATAAGGGTCATGTAAATAGTTAGGGGAAAATAGAATTAAAAGATAAGTTTTTCTTGATGTAAAAAGCTTTTTGACATTCATGCATACATTTTTCATACTATGTATTTTCAATGAACTTTTTGAAGACCACTGATATTTTCCCTTAGGTCTCTTTTGATCATTTTCATTTGCCAAAAAGGCAGATTATCTTGAAAATATATATAAATAGTTCCAAGTAATCTGTGCAACATAAGGTTGTGTTTCTTTATTTAAATCACATAAAATAAAGATATTGTGTTTATTGTGTGATGCTTGTACTTAACACAGATCTGAACAAAAGAATGTATGAGAGCTTAGTGATAGCTGAGAGAATTAGTTGCCAGTATTAAATAAAGTCACACGATAAAAACCTAATCAAAACTTTATTTTCTTACTCTTGGAGGTTGATATTTACATTTAATATCATGGGTTGATATTGCATTTAATAGGTAATTGTTCTAATAAATTTTATTGTTCAAATGATAATGCATTCTAAAATATTAAATTTTAAAGAACAATTTTAATTGGTGGTTGGATACATTTTTTCCTATTTAAGATTTACCCTTCCCTCATTTTTATGGTTGTTCTTACATTTTAAAAGAAAGCAGTAACAGATGATGAACAAATATTGCTGTCCTCAATAACTCTTTCTGAACTTTCTCCTCCACCGGATGCAGGATTTTACTGTTTGACATAAGTGCGTTTTGATGAGTACTCACACACAACAACGTAACAGTATGAAAATATATGACAACATACCAAATAGACACCGGATAATTTGTATCTCGCGCGTAAATCATTTCATATTGCATTACATCATGTACTTCCGCAGATACTGTGTGTCCATCAGGGGTGAACACTGGCAGTGACATAACGGGCAGGTGCAGACCCATAGCCATCTTTCTCAGCTTTGGGAAAACACAATGGTTACCACAATACGTTGGTGGAGAACGCAGAGGGTCTATGTTCCTTTCATTAGCCTAACTACCAAACATCTCAGCTGTTTGGAAATGCGTTGCTCTATTTCCAAACTTCGGCTGGCTTATCTAACATGATAGACACTGGATGCGATTTTCTGGATTTGCACAGTTAGGTTTATCTTGGCCGTGAAAGAGCCCAAACCCTAGAATTTCCTCCGGAAGAGAATTCTATGTTCTGATCGAGAAGCAAACCTAACGCATTTGTGTCACGAAGTGCATACCCAGTGACAGAGCTAGGCAAGCCTTGAGGTTGTCTGTGAGAGCCCTCTGGCGCTAGGCACAGCTGCCGGTGGCACCAGTCTTAACCAAGGAGGAGGGGGACTCAGGAGCATCCTGTCCAATTCCACAGGCAAGGACACAACAAGAGCTTACGACAAAATGGAAAACAACTTTTCCAGACTGAAAGGAAAACACTTAGCGCTTCTGAAGACCAACTGCTCGCTGGTAGAAGTTTATGATAATAAACTAAACTGGGTGAGCATTTCCCAAGAAGAAATATTTAATTATCCTGTTCACCATTATGGGGGACTGCCGCCACTCGTCAGGTTATTATACAGTAAATAGCCATTTTTCTAAAGGACAGAGCTGTTTTAATTATATGACAATGAATGCATAATTATTATGTTTGTTAGGAAAGAATCACAAGACAACAGACTTGATATTGCTGCTCTAGTTAGTGCATCTTAATTACTTTTTCATTTATTTTGCATATAAAAGCTATTTGCTAATTGTCTTTGCTGTAAATATGCAAAATATAATTAGCCATTCATAATTCTTTACGTGTTATCTAACTGTACATTTGTTTCTGAGGAACATATATTAAAGTGAATATTTAACTGGCTTTTTTGTGTGGATTCTTTTTTTTTAAACAAAGTTTTTAAGCAAATATTGGGCAAGTAACAGCTTTAACCCTATTCTTGGGGAAACTTGTGCCATGAAAAAATATGGAGTTACAGAATGAACGCCAAACTAGGTGGCATGTTTTAACCCTCTGTGTGAAGACACTGATGGCGATGTGAGGTATCTCTTGTTAGTCCTGAAAATTAACCTCTTAAATAAATCTTTGTGCATTACCAATTTCTACTTAGGTTTTAACATATTTGTGTGGAAACTTGCCAGGAGGAGGAAAGAAATCTAGGTATGAGGGTACATGAAAAAGAACATAGAAAAATAGAATTGAAAGAGAAGCTTGTTTGGGTGAAAAAAAAAGTGAAGTTCATGCGATTTTTCTATAACACACTTTTTCTATGAATTTTCGGATGACCTTTCGTTCATATGTGCTCAACCATGCAATTTGAAGTACCCCAAGTAAATTGATTATCTTTGTTACAACGTCAGGCAAATACTGTGAGAAGCTAAAATCTGAAGTCTGAGTATCCCGTACAATCTACCTAACGGAGCTGTTTGAGAAGCATTGGTTCTTTGGTGACGAGAAGAAGGGCTTGGTGAGCTGTCTTGCAGACAAGCTGACATGGCACAGGTGCACCTTGGCAGCCAGATTTTCAGTGTCGGCTGCGATGTTCTCTTGCCTTTTCCATGAGCTGGAAATCGACCTTGGGCTAGTTTCTCCCGTGATGAGCACTTCAGGATGAGCTAGCGTCGCCGGGAACGTCTTCCTGAGCTTAGAGCCCTGTCCCCGAGGGACTGCTTCAACGGACCACGTGTTTTCAAAATAGTCCAGAGAGCAGGAGCACCAACCAGTGACTAAAATGTTTCCTTTCATTGGTCCCAGTCCACCCGGGCCGCGCGTCACGTTCTCTGTTCTTCACCTCCAACATTTGATTCACTGACGGGTTGTCCTGTTAATCCCGTGTCGTGACACTTCCATTGGCTTCTGCTTTTCAACCGAAAGCGGCTTCCTGTGAAGATAAAGCTAGGTAAAGTCTATTGTAAGGGGACGATAACGTGAATGCGGCTATCATATCAAAATGAAAACACACTTCTGCTCTCTTCACCCACTGTCCACTTTGGAACACTTTTCAGAATGGTTAAGGCTAATAGGATAGCTGATGAGCGTGCAACTGATGGTAATATTTTTTTTTTCTTCAGAAGTAATCCTACTCTGTGATTCCATAATGGTTCTTATTAATGCTTGGCAAATCTTTAAAAACAAACATATATAAAACCAGAACGATGACAGGGTGTGAGTTAGAAAAGAACTAGCAAACACGCTTTAAAGAATTGTGATATGCATAAATTATATTGATTCCTGTTTATCACAAAATTATTTCAAAGCAGCTTTAAATAAAGCCTTTAAAGACTACGCTTGCAAAAACCGTAAGTGTTCTATAGTTTTCTTTGTTTTTATTGAGGGATTTTCTTTTGAGTCTTCTGAATTTTTTTTCTTTTGCCTTCAGAGTAGCCAAAAAATAAAAAGGTAAAAAATACATTTCAAGTAGCATTCCACTCCTTATGAAAGTTGTAGGACTAACACTTCCTGTCAAAATTCTGGGGAAAAAATGTGGCCTACTAGACTGAAATGATTTGTTTGGGTGAGGTTGTATACTGGATGCTATTAAGTATTAAGATAATCATTTCATTCTACAATTTGAATCAGTGAAATACACATCCATGGATCCCCACAAACAGAATGTTTCCTATCTCTCATCCATGTATTGATAACCTTGACAAATTTTGGAAATTAAATTTCTGCATTTCCAAACACTTTCTTTATTAGAAAAGAGAGTATAAGGATGATTTTGCTTACAATTTTTGTAAGCCTACATCATTGTCAAGTCTATAGAAATTGATAGAAATGACCAGAAAATTCACTATGCTTTTTTGAAATCTGCTTAAGTGTTCCAAAGAGGCAACAGCCATTAGGAAGAAAAAAAGTCCAATTTTTCATCTTAGCAAAAAAAAAAAAATACATTTGATTTTTTTTTGGATGGCATGCAGGCATTTAAAACATTGGAAAATTCTAGATTTGCCCTCGGTGATGACGAGGGTCATTATCAGTCCTCCTTACAAGAAGTTTGAGAGGGTAATCACTTGAGGGGCTTTTGGTCTTTTAAAAATAATCCTTATCAAGCACCCATTTCACAAAGAATCATGTCAGAATAATAAACACAGTCTTCCCAGTAGCATTATGCAGGCTAAAATTCAGGATGTAAATGTAAAGAGGACCTGATACAGCACAGATGATAGGAAAGGCTACAAAAACTCCCTATCAGGGTGTTCACTGAGAAACACATCGTCTCCTGTATTTTTCAAGATCCTAGAGATTTTCACATAGGCTTTTCCAAAATATGTTTTAATTAAAAGTAATTTTTACAAAACCTAAGAAAGGAAACATCCCTTGTCTTGTGGGTTCCGAATTATACGTTGCAGCAATCACCCCATTGGTCTGAGTCAATTAGCTATAGAAACTCATCTCTCATTCCTAATGTTAAAAATCTCAAGAGAAGGCATGGGAAATGGCCTGTGGAAATTTTTAAATCAGGTTTATAAGCCTGGGGAGAGAGTAAATAAAAATTCTTACAATAAAAACCCTTAAGACATTGCTGGAGGAAGCATCTTTCATCTAATGCGATCTTACTGTTAGGAGGATGTGTGTTGTATCTGCTATATACACACATGTATATATAATGTATGTGTATATAATACATATAATGTCTATATCATATATGTGTAATGATATATACGCATACATACACATCTTCTTGGCAGTTAGATACACACACTACACACAGCACACCTATGTATTCTAACCTCCCTTATGGGGAGATATGATTTAATCTAAACCTGTCAAATAGTGAAATATTCCAGTGGTAATCAGCATGACCTCTGTGAATTCATGTCTTCTTATTCCTACATTGTCTGTTAATTTGAGGTCAGGAGATAAAAGATTAGCTCATTTATTGTTTATTTTTTGACATCTCATCTCTACTTCCTTTTTCTTCTCCTCCAAAAATCTTGCAACCTTTCACAGTCTGATCAATTTCTGTCACATGATGCCATCATTTATCCCTCGCAAACATGGTTTCTGATGACTATCTGAAGAGCCAAATCTAAAATACTTTCTAGAAACAAAAAGCAGCGTCTTCTCTGGGTTTAGACAGTCTTTGGGCTAGGGGAAAATTATCAGCCTAAGAAAAAACAAACACTCCTTCCACCCTGTGTTTGTGTTTCCGTGGATCAATTGTGAGACAAACAACATTCATTGACAGTGGCTGGCCATGAGTCTGCCTGTTTGAAATACCTTAGTCAGGAGAAGTGCCACAAACTGAACCGAACAATCTCTCACAAAACATCTGCAACCATCTGACCCTGGCCTTAACCTTTAAATCTATCTTTTCATATTCATCTCAAAAGACCTTGTCAATGGCCAAGGAGACTCAAGAAAAGGATTCTTCAACAAACAAAAAAGATACAGAGGAAATTCAACCCAGATTAGGTGGCAGAAGATAATACAGTTTGCTCATTTTTATTCTGCTGCTCAAACTGGAGTTGAATTCATTTTCACTTTATCTTTATTCATGTTATTTAAACATAACATTCATTAGGATTGTGAACTGCAACAGATAGAAGAGAACAAAACTACTCGCCAAATTTGTTGGGCATCTGTTCCCACTAGAGGCGGCCCTTTGCCAGCCCCGCATCATGTCATTCTTTTCCCCTGAATTCATTTCAAAGTCAATCCATCAGTTTATGAACTGTTTGATCAAACTTGTCATTAACCAAGTGAAACATTTAATTTGTATTAACAAAAATGGGACAAATAATTAGTATAGGGATTAACCATTTCACTTTTTTTTGCATTTTTATTTATCAAATGTGTTCATTGTTGATATAACTTTTACGTATGATGTTATATGCTTTCTCTGGAAATAATGGACAACAGTTTCAGAAAATGAAAATACTTAAGAACTGAAGCCCATTAAGGAAAAAAAATCCATACAAAGATCTGGATCTTATGGCTACCACTGGTAATGGCTGATTTCTGGTTGCCATCTTCATTGAGATGGAAGCATGAGAGACTGAATGAGCCAACTGGCTGAAGACTTATAAGAAAATCACCACAACGGGATGAAGGATCAAAGGAAGCTGTATTTTTACTTTTGAATGAAACTCACGTTTCGTTTTGGCATCCAACCATACTCTAACAAACAGTGTAAGTAAATTAACACAAACAGTTCTCCTCCTCCCTACATTTGCCTGCAATGTTTATTACAGGTTTTCCACCCCAAGTGCTGTTTATATAACACATGAATTAGAAATGGAACCATTGCTGTTGGTTGGGATTTTTGCTCTCTGGAAGACTTAGTCATCACCTCGTGCAATTGCCGGTGACCGTGACCTCACTGGGCACTTGTCGGCGTAGCTATGACATTTGTTAATGAGCTGTTTTTGTTTTTAATTGCTTACTTAATTATAGAGCACCAACATAATAGCATTTCTAATTTGTACCATAATTGCATGCAGAGATGAAATGTTGGTATCTATCATATGCTTGTTTCTAATCATCTCTTGTCATGGAAAATTTTCCAAAGAGATATCTTCTTTAATGTGATGATATGGTACCAGTTACTGGAAATGCACTCTCCTCAAACCCAATTGTATTTGCACACTCACTTCAATCCCCCCACCTCTCCCTCACACACACACATACAGACACACACAAAACATGCATAAATTCATATATATGCATTTATGTAAATTTAGATACAAAAGTAAATATGTAAAGTTACTTAAAGGCTTTCTATTCTCAATAAGAAAAGGGACATACATAAACATGGCAAAATACCTTTGATTGCCTATATAGCAAACAGTAGCATTTTTGACAGTTTTAAAGAGTAGTGCATTAGTGTCACTCCTGTCACACAGAACGGTTAAGATTCACCATTGGTGTGTGCTGTGTGAACCAATTTTTCAGCATACTTCAAATCCATCAAGGGAAAATGAGGGCCTTCATTCTTCAAAACGGAATCACTAATCTCATAATGCTTCCTTCTTGGCATACTCTAATTTTGTAAAATTCAGAGAATTCAACCAGGTCTCTTGTGAGATAAAGAGCAAGTGGAAACCACGCTCTGTGTCAGAAAGGAGGTGATGATGGACGCCACCGAAGTCATCACTGACCCTGTCCTTCCCCATGGAGTTTCTTCTTTACAGTTAGTTCCCGTAGAAAAACATATTCAATGCAAAACATTAGTTATGGGCCCGACAGCACAGTTCAAAACATGTGTAGCTGACGTATGTTTTCCCCCAAAAATACAAGTATTGGCCTGTTCATTGTCATCTACACAAAGAACTGAGTCCTAAAATCCTTTACTCAACTAAATTCTTAATAAGTAAACTGAGACTAACCCTCTAATACCAGATTTGTTAAACAACATGATTTAGGTCCTCGCTATTCAGGCACCTTGTACAACTAAAATGACTGGTAAAGCTAGAATCATGAAAGAGTCATTTTATGTAGCTGCTAAATTCCTCTCAAATCTCCTTGCAACTTAACGAGTGAAGAAAGCTCAATGTGTAATGCCGGCTAATGTGGTTTATGCTAGAAAATAGTATCAACCTATCTTTGTAGCTTATCTAAGCCAGGATAATACTTTTAGCCTTTATAGTAGACCCAACTCCATTTTTTCAACTCTTGACTATGTATTTCCTGAAATCCTTTTCCAAAGAGTTAAATTGGATGTGAAATCTGTACTAGGCTATGGAGCGGTCTTTGTTCTAAGTCTCGCCAGCAAAGCCTCGCCTCTGTATCACTTTCATTGCGTTCTGATTGAGCTTGACAGTGTGACAGGAGAGCAAAGGAAGGCAATTCCAAACTGAATGAGAGTCTTTTTCAGCCACACAGCGGCCTCCTCCTTAGCCCCTAAGAAAAAGAGGTAACAGATGCCGATAGCAAAGCATCCCTAACAAAGTCCTAACTTTGATGCGGGCAGAAGAAGGAGAAAAAAAAAAATGTAAAAGATTGTCTCAGTGCAGGGAAACCTTGAATGGAACACAAAGGGAGCAAAATGAGAAAAATCGTGGCTCAGAAAATGGCTGGGAGAGTTATGCAGCCGTAGCACATCTGAGAAATTATTTCACTCTTAAAAAGAGGTTAGGGTCTTCAAAATCTGCTCTGACAGGTACAGTGTAATTGGAATCGTGGCGTTCGGAGGGGCCCCAGCCAAGGCTGATTCGTGATGCTGCGAATGTGTGGTATGCACTGCTCCTGGAGTAGAAAGCAAACTTTGTGGAAAGGAGGGCTGTGTGGTACATGGCCATTACCTAGAGGAATATTCTGATGGAAAAAGCAGTTAGCAGTTAAAGAGCTCTGCTTCAGCATCTTCTATAACTCCCTGGGCTGGAGCATCATGCCCCAGCTGTATCCTACCCAGGGATTGGCACCTGGCCTCATCACAGAGTGTCTGCCGAGGCACGTTGAGCTCGGCAGGTGAACGGCGTGTGGCAGCCTGAGGAAATTGTACTGGATGCTGGAAACCCTGAGAATATATTTGTACTTCTCTAGCTCAGCTTATTAAGGAGCTGACTTAAAATATCAGTGAATACGCCATCTGCCTCCATGTTTGTGACAAGAACATAAGTCAAAGCGCCCAGGGCCTATGCAGTTGGACCAGGAAACTGTTCACACCCACATGGCTCTGAGAGCTCGGCCAAGATAAAGTCTGGGCGACACAAGTGACCCCCTTGAATGCACATGCAAGCCCCCAGGCTGGCTCATCAGATTCCGAGTCTGTAGAAAGAACTCATAGCTTTGGCGCCAGGAGAGGGAATCACGTGTAAGGGAGGGCTGGGGTGTCAGGTGCTGTTGCCTGAATGTATCTTCATTTACTTGATACTGGAAAAAAAAAGAAAGAAAAACAACAACAAATGAATATTATGGAAGGGTTACTGTATTCTGTCGGGGAAAATAGTGGACGCGTTTGGGTGGAGAATTTCTGCCTTGGTCATCCTCAGCAGCTGAGGTGCTTGGTAAAGTGCTCAGAGTTCAGAGCTCAGTGACTTGATAAATTCCCCCGAAGGAATCATTACTGGTGATCGAGACACCTGAATGCTGGTGGTGTGGCACTATAAATAATACAGGCATTGGTTCCTATTATAGGTGAAACCTGCCCGAAACTCTGGCTTACTACACTGTTCACAGTTTTTGGATCCTAATACCACAGGAAGTTTTTTATGTTTTTAATTATTTAAAAAGTATCTGAAAAGGGAGAGAGAAAAAGAGGTCTTCCATCCACTGGTTCATTCCCCAAATGCCCGACAGCACAGGGGCCTGGAATTGAATCAGGGTATCCAAGATGAATGGCAAAGACCAAAACATTTGAGCCATCAATACAGGAAATTTTAAAATTAGAGATTTGAGGACACTCCTTTTCCTCTGGAAATTTTATGACTATTTTTTTCTCAAATATAATACTGCTGTGTCTCAGGTCAAAGCATGCTTATACCAGGAAAGTAAAGGCTGGGCCAGGAACTTAGTAGGAGTGAAAGATAATTGGAGCAATGTTAAAATGATCTGTGTATGTTGCAAGGATTATGACTGAAAACATACAAAAGATAAAAGAGATGAGGAGAATAATTGTGAATATAACCTAGGGCTCCAGGACTCCCAGCTTAGCTTACAAATGATTATCTTTCTATCTATGCCAAAATAAAGCTCGTGTTCATTTGATCAACAATTAAGCATGTATGTTGAGTGAGAATATATTCAACATGCACATGTATGGAGCATTCTCGTAGGTTAACATGTGTACATATACAAGTTCTAAAACATCTTAAATGCTAGGAAATGAACATGGCTTAAACCACCTAGCTCCGACTTGTACTCATGTACAGGTAATACTATTACATTTTCCAGATAATTGATGTCCCCTGTCTATATTTAATATGATTTGATTTTCTTTAGAGATAGCTAATGAGATAACACGGGCACTATGAACCAGTTCAATCAAGCACCTAATCTCACACATGAAACATTAAACAGGGAGGAAGCGTCTGCAATTAGCAAATTGCTTTGATGTGACTAAATATCTGGCTCGCTGCATCACCAACGTTGTGGGTCTAAGTCCCAGATGCTGATCTAAACGTGCTGAATATAAATACAGCGAGCGTGTAGATTCTCACACAGCTCAGTTTTTCCGGATGGTGTGGAGAGGGCAGAAGGGAAGAGAAAGAATATTTCCAGCATATTTCCACAAGGCAGGAAGAGTTGCATTCTTAATAAAATGCCCCAAAGGCCGACAGGCTTAAGGAATTGTCAGAACCCACAACTTGTCCTAGGGTGGCTCTGGTCATTGGGCCAGTCCTGCACGGATCCCATCAGCTCTGGCAGGAGAGTCCACGTGCGGATTTCTTTATTTGTCTGCTTGACAAAATTGGATGTGCACCCAGGATGTGCACAGAGGGACACATGGTCTCCTTCCCAGCAGTGACAAGAGTGAGCGCGGGCAAAGCCCTGTGGAGGGTTCAGAACATAAATGCTACATAAATGCTTGCTTAGGAAAATAACGCTGATCGTTTCTTTCATTTTTTAGACATTTATTTATTTATTTGAAAGGCAGAGTTATAGAGAGGCAGAGAGAGAGAGAGAGAGAGAGAGAGAGAGAGATTGTCTACTGGCTGATTCGCTACCAAAAGGCTGCTACTGGCGGGGCTGGGAGCTGGGAAGCCAAGAGCTTCTTCTAAGTCTCCCACAGGGATGCAGGGGTTCAGGGACTTGGGCCATCTTCCGCTGCTTTTCCAGGCCATAGCAGAGAGTTAGACAGGAAGTAGAGCAGCTGGGACTTGAACCAGAGCCCACATGGGATGCTGGCACTGCAGGCAGTGGCTTCACCCGCTACGCCACAGCACACCCTGTTTCTTTCATTTTTAAAAGTGATGTATTTATTTATTTGAAAGTTACAGAGAGAGAGAGAGAGAGAGAGAGAGAGAGCAAGCGAATGAGCTCTTCCATCTACTGGTTCATTCCCTGTATGGCCGCAACAGTAGAAGTTGGGCCAGGCTGAAGCCAGGTGTCAGAAGCTTTATCTGGGACTCCCATGTGGGTGGCAGGGGCCCAAGCCCTTGGATCATCTTTCCTGCTTCCCAGGAACATTAACAAAGAGCCGGATCAGAAGTGGAGCAGCCGGGTCTCAAACCAGTGCTCCTACGGGACACCAGTGTTGCAGGCAGCAGCCTAACCCACTGCACCACAACCCCAGCCCCAGTATTGCTGATTGTTTACTAAGTGCTTGTTGTTGTCCTAAATGCTGTATGTGGCTGATCTCACTTGGTGGTCTCAAAAACAACAACAACAGAATGTGAAGGAGGTGTGAGTTTTATCACCCTTGATGACCAGACAAGGATTCATCAACTTGCTGTGGTCAGACGGTGGCTGGAATGAAGCTGCAGACGTCTGACTGCCGTGTCCCTGCTCTGTCTCGGCACCACCTCCACTGGCAGGATTCACAGTGGGAGAGCGCCATGGTTCAGGAGAGAAGAGAGGGATGTGGCGTGCTGGCTAAAGCCGCCTGTCTTGCCTGTGTCCCATATGGGCACCCATTCGTGTCTCAGCGGCTCCACTTATCATCGAGCTCCCTGCCAATGGCTTGGGAGAAGCAGCCAAGGATGGCCCAAGTGCTTGCGCCCCTGCCAGCCCTGTGGGAAAGCCAATGACGCTCCTGGATCCTGGCTGCTGTGGCCATTTGGGGAGTGAATCAACTGATGGAAGAGCTCTCTCTTGCTCTTTCTCTCTGGCTCTACTTCTCTCTCTGTAACTCTGACTTGCAAATAAATAAATAAGTAAATAACTCTTGAAAAAAAAAAAAAGAGAGTAATGAGCGAAACAACCGCCAGGACAAGAGCATTTTGAAAATGAGTCGAGGGGCCGGCGCTGGTGTAGTGGGTAAAGTTGTTCCTTGAGCTATCACCTGCTGTCCCCCAGGGAGCACATTAGCTGGAAGCTGGAACTGGGGGTGGAGCCAGGATTCAACTCCAGGTACTCAGTGTGGGATGTGGTCATTCTAGGTGGCGTCTTAACCATTGTACCAAATACTGCCCCTTAAATAATTAATCTTTTTGTCAATTAGGGGAAAATCATATTCCTCGCGTGTCTGTTTCTAGATTTTCTGCTCCATTACTTTGATCTATCATTGGACCAGTACCACAGTCTCTGAATTCCTAATGAAAATGCAATTTAGCTAATTTTTATATTCTAGAGTAGATTATAAATTTAAAATATGTTACCACTAAAATTATTAATTTGTTATAAAATAAATTTTCCAACCATTCTTATTTCTAAGGTATGCTTTGACTATTTTCACATGCTAATTCTGCAATTAAACTTTAGAATCAATTTTATCAGTTTTCTCAGAAAAAGCCTGAAATTTGCATTTGTACTGTATTTTTAGTTTAGTCTCTGACAGCATTTTAAAATATTGTCTTCCTTTGCGCTCTCATCAATGTTACTCCATGGAGTTTTTAAATTTCCTTAATATAAAGCAGATCCAATTCTCTCTTGTTTTTCTTTTGTGAATGGAAAACTACTTTATCTGTCAAACTTTGTAACTCGTTACTATAGGCAGGTAAGAAAGCCATTGCTTCTCTATATTTGTATTTTAACCAGATTATCTACTGAATTCTCTCACGATTCTGATAGTTTTCCAGTTGATTCACTTGGGTTTTTCAAGTCTATAATCTTTATAATCTGCAAATAATGATACTTCTGCCTTTTTCTACCCAATGTTTATGCTTCTTATCTCTTTCTCTCATCTAATTACATTGGTGAGCACTTCAAGAACAATCATTAAATAATTATGGTGATAACAAGTACCCTTCTCTTGTTCCCTGACTTTCAGAAGCGTTCTTCCAGTTTCTCACCATTAAGTGTTGCGCTGGCTGTTAGTCTGTGATGCACAAACTATATATTAGATATGTTTTAAAATATAAGCCTAAAAAAGTTTTGCTCTGTTACCACAATATTAAGATATTTTAAAAAGTCAATAGTTTTCTTTTGGCAAATACTGAGATACCCATGTTGTTTTAATTCTCTGGCTTATTTATGAGGTAAGCTTTCTTAATAAATTTTATGTTACTGGGTTATCCTCAGAAGTTTGGAGTTAGCCTCACTTTGTTCTGGTATGTTGTTACTGTTGTATAGTGTAATATGCTAGTGTTTTATTTGATATTTTGCATCTTTAAAAATTATTTATTTAGTTAGTTATTTGAAAGGCAGAGAGAGACAAGAAGAGAGAAGGAGAGAAGACAAAGAGATCTCCCATCTGCAGGTTCATCCCCAAATGACTGCAACAGCTGAGGCTTGGCCAAGTCACACCCAGGAACTGGAAACTTTACCCAGGTCTCCCACAATGACTGTCGGGAACCCAATTACTTGAGCCATCACCATTGCCTCCCAGGGTCTGCGTTCGCAGGAAGCTGAAGGCAGGAGTCAGTATCCAATGCAAATTCTGCTACGGGACGTAGGTGTCTTGAGCAGCATCTTCACCATGAAACTAAACATCCACCCTGAAGATGATTCTTGAAGGAAGAAACGCTCTGTATGTGCATACTTAGAGAGAAGTTTGAGAAGGAAAAGATTAGGCAGGGCAAGGAAATACCTCTTTCCAAAAGAGCTTATTGCTTCATCTATTCTTTTTTTTTTTTTTTCCTTTTTGACAGGCAGAGTGGACAGTGAGAGAGACAGAGAGAAAGGTCTTCCTTTACCGTTGGTTCACCCTCCAATGGCCGCTGTGGTCGGCGTGCTGCAGCTGGTGCACCGCGCTGATCCGAAGCCAGGAGCCAAGCACTTGGGCCATCCTCCACTGCCTTCCCGGGCCACAGCAGAGAGCTGGCCTGGAAGAGGGGCAACCAGGACAGAATCCAGGGCCCCTACCGGGACTAGAACCCGGTGTGCAGGCGCTGCAGGCAGAGGATTAGCCTGTTGAGCCACGGCGCCGGCCTGCTTCATCTATTCTTTATCTGGTTTGTAAAATTGTTACAACACATCCTGGTAACTAATGATTTTGCCATACGAAGATTAACCAGAATTTCTTGGTGAATGTAATTTTCATGCAGTTATATTGATGCATGATACTCTTTTTTCTTTACTTCTGTTTTTAGAAAAGGGTGTTCATTTCACAAAAGAATACGTTCATTACGTGTATATTGCTTAATACTTAGGAGTTTCCATTACGCCAGCTTTTATGCTTTTAGGTAAGCCCAGATGTTTTAAACTGATGAAAAAAATGACAATTTCACACTCAATGGTTTGGCGTAATATATATATTTTTTGTTTTAAATATTTATTTATTTGTTTGAAAGAGTTACACAGGGAGAGAAGGAGAGGCAGAGAGAGAGAAAGAGAGGGGTCTTCCATCTGCTGGTTCACTCCCCAGTTGGCTGCAACAGCCAGAGTAGTGACGATCTGAAGCCAGGAGCCAGGAGCCTCTTCCGAGTCTCCCACGTGGGTGCAGGGGATCAAGGACTTGAACCATCTTCTGCTGATTTCCCAGGCCATAACAGAGAGCTGGATTGGAAATGGAGCAGCCAGGACTTGAACCAGTGCCCACATGGGATGCCGGTACTGCAGGTGGCAGCTATACACGCTAAGCCACAAAGCCGGCCACAGCATAATATATTTCTGTTACGGGATCTGCGTTGTGGCCTAGCAGGTAAAGCTGCTGCCTGCAGTGCTGGCATCAGGGGTTACAGTTCGAGTCCCAGCTGCTCCACTTCCTACTAATTCAGTTCCCTGCTAAAGTGGCTGGGAAAGCAGCAGAATATGGTCCAAGTGCTTAGTCCCTTGCCACCTATGTGGGAGACCCGGAAGAAGCTCCTGCCTCCTTGCTTCGGACTAGAGCAGCTCTGGCCATTTGGGGAGTGAACCAGTGGGTAGAAAATCTCTCTTTCTGTAATTATGACTTTCAAATAAATAAATCTTTAATAGATTCATATTTATGTTATTTATAATAAAAAGAATTCAAAGCATATACATTTTTGAGATCACTTATTTCTTGCCTTATTTCCTATATTGTAATCCATTTTCATGTATGATTACTTAACTTTAATTTGAATTTACATATTTAAATTATCATGAATCTGAGCAGGTTAAATACCTGAGATTCTGCATAAAATGTCCAAGTTGTTTGTTTCCACCAGTCCTTCTCCTACCGGCCTTACCAACACTATATAATTGAAAGAGAACATTATTTTTCATTCCACTAGCAGTGAGTTTTTTTGCTTATTTAAAGATTTATTTATTTGAAAGGTAGAGTTACAGAGAGGCAGAGGCAGAAGCAGAGAGGCCTTCCATCTGCTGGTTCACTCCCCAGATGGCCACGATGGCCGGAACTGTGCTGATCTGAAGCCCGGAGCTTCCTCCAGCTCTCCCACGCAGGTGCAGGGGCCCAAGGACCTGGGCCATCTTCAACAGTTTTCCCAGGCCATAGCAGAGAGCTGGTTTGGAAGAGGAGCAGCCGGGACTTGAACTGCAGCCTATATAGGGATGCCCGCACTACAGGTGGCAGTTTACCCGCCAAGCTACAGTGCTGGCCCCTAGCAGTGAGTCTTATCACTTTCAATTATCCATGTCTGTCTGACTCAATTACCAATTTAAAACTTTAAGTGTTTTATTAACTCCTTGTTGAAGATGAGGAAATTTGCTCATTTTGTATTGATTTAGCTTCTCTTACTCTAGCCTCCTGCCTTTGTTAAAAGCTTTGAGACACTGAGTTCTTTATATTATTTAAATTTTTAAATTTAATTTTGATTTTAAGAATTTTACAATTTCCTATACATTTTATAATTTTATAGGTGTAATAAGCAGCATTTCAAAACTTAACTGTATTTTGATTCAGTTAATATTTAACAGGAGTCTTCATATGACAAAGGATCTCCATCTTGAGTTTACTTATATTTATTTATTTTTGACCGGGTAGATTATCTAACCAAATAGATTTTTCAGGAAGTAATTATACATATAGAAAAAAGTACATCTCTTGAGTACTTATATATTTGAGAATTTTGTTGTCGTCTTCATGTTGAACAATTTGTTTGGTCATGATCTTCCTCTTAGAATTCCTCTTTGTCTCCTGTGTTCTGGCCTTAAATATCGCTGTGGAATGGTTTGAAGGAAACCTGATTTTCCTTCCTTTGATTTTTTTCATCTATCTTTCTTCAGAGATTCTTCCAAGTTCGCTAATTTCACCAGAAAATAAGTCCTAGATTAATTACAGTGTTTTAATTATGTTAATGTGAAGAGTGAGCTCTTCTGTGATTTATAAAATTTTTCTTCTGCTATATCTTCAAATATCTGTTCTCTGCTTCAGGGAGAAAACTTATCTGTCCTTTGAAATGAGGCTGGCTACTGCAGCTACTTCTCTGTAATAATTTTAGTTTTGTTTCCTTTTTCTCTTCATGAATGTGATTTTTTTTTTCTCAAGTCTACATTGACTCAGTTTCCTACAGAGCCAATTTTGCTCCATGGTTTTTCTAAATCATTTGTCATTATTTTCTTTCCCATTGACTGATTCCTCTGAATTTCATTGTACTTTTAGCTCCTTGTCTTTGATATTATCTCTCATAGAGCCTAGGTTCCTGTTAATTATATTAAAGTGTGGAGCATTTGTTTTATCAAATTTTCTTCTGCTGCCCATTGCTCTTTCAAATGTGCCTCTTGCTTAAACATCTTTACTCATTGTTTCCTCCTTCCTCCCTTTCTAACATCCCCTCCTTCCCTCCTTCCTATGTAGTAATTATTGCATAGGTCATATAGCTTTTCTCCTCCCTTTAACCTAGCAAGTTTTATGGTCTGACTTGTGATTTGCCCTCAGACTGCCTAGATGGACTCTTTTATTTCTCTTCTTATTTTCTTTGGCTTTGACTTACACCTTAACATTTTTATTATTTTTTTTTGACAGGCACAGTGGACAGTGAGAGAGAGAGAGACAGAGAGAAAGGTCTTCCTTTGCCGTTGGTTCACCCTCCAATGGCCGCCGCGGCTGGCGCACCGCGCTGATCCAAAGGCAGGAGCCAGGTGCTTCTCCTGGTCTCCCATGGGGTGCAGGGCCCAAGGACTTGGGCCATCCTCCACTGCACTCCAAAAATTTATTTCAGAGGCAGAGAATCAGAGAGATTGACAGGTGGACAGAGAGAACGAGAGAGGGCCTCTCTGTTGGTTCACTCCCCAAATGCCTGCAATGCTTGGGGCTGTGCCAGGCAGAAGATGGGAGCTGGGAACTCAGCTCAGCTGTCCCACGTGAGCAGCAGGGACCCAGCAGTCACTTGAGGGTCTATATTAGCAGAAAGCTGGAGCTGGGAGCCAAATCTGAGCATCAAGCCCAAGTTCTCCAGTGTGGGGTGCAAGTATCTTAACTGCTAAGCTAAACACCAGCCCCTGACTTCTCATGTAAAATTGGCTTGCGATTGAGATACTTCAGTGCTTTTTGTTCCTATAGGGAGTGATGAGGAGGCAAAGGGACCTGTGTAGCAAAAGTAGGAGAACTTCCTTCTCTCTCATTATGTCTTATGTATGCACATCCCCTGAGTATTTTTTGACAGTCTGGCATTAGAGTTCAAGTCATTTTGCTATTTTGGGGAAAGAATCCATTCCTGTATTTTTGAAAAAACAGATCCATTTATTTACTTATCATTTTCCATTTATTTGAGAGGCAGAGTGACAGACAGAGGGAGAGAGAGATCTTCTATTTTCTGGTTCACTCCCCCAAAAATGGCTGCAACAGCTGGGGCTGGGCCAGGCTGCAAGCCAGGAACTCCACTGGGTCTCCCACATGGGTGGAAGGAACTCAGGTATCTGAGCCATCACCTGCTGCTTCCCAGGCACATCAGCAGGGAGCTGGATCTACAGCAGAGTCGCAGGAACTCCAGTCAGTACTCCTACACCAATGCTGGTTCTGAAGCGGCCCACTTAACACAATGCCCACCCCTGCGTTGCTGTCTTTAATTTGCACTTGGACTTTGCTCCCCATGTAGGGTGAACCACATAGTCATTTTTGCCTGAAGGCCTTGGTCTTAGGTATTTCTTCCAGGGTTTGTAAGATAGATCTTTCTCTTGTTCCCGTCCCTCCCTCCCCTCCCCTCCCCTCCCCACCAGTCCCTCCCCCTTCCCTCCCTTCTTCCTTCTTTTAATAAGAATGTGCCCCCACCCCCCATCAGAGCTGAGGTCTCCTCCAGTTCCTCGCTGGCCTCACCCCCCCACCCCCCCACCCCCCCCACCCCCCCCCGCACTGGTGGCTCCCACACCGGCCTCCATTCCCAGCTTCTGAGATAGAAAGAACACGGCGGGGGGGGGGGGGGGGGGGGGAGCGTGAGCAGCCCTGTTTCAGCACATTTATCCACTGCATAGATGCCATTGTCTTCTCAGAGTACTCATTTCTCCCTTAAAGGTGAGGTTGAACTCCCAGTGGTTTTCAGCTGTCATGGAAATGGTAGTCTTTTATCATTGTTCTTGTATTTTCTAAGTTTTAGTTAATGAAACAGAGATGTATTTATAGTTAGTGTTGCTGCTATCATTATTTCTATAATAAACAACTCTAATGGAATGCACTACTGCACCCACCAGCTCTTCTCTCCGCTCCACAGCCACCCCTTATCACGGTCCATATCTGGCTGAGATATTCCCAGCTCTCTCTTGTGGACTTTCCAACGTCTTAAAGAATTAAAACTCTGTTTTATTTAGGGTTCTTGCCCCCTCCACAGAAAAGTAGGGGGTGAAAAGTTTCAGAAATTGCAATCTCCTCTATTCCCAAATAATGCTGATCTCAAACAGGAAGTGGATAATCAAACTCGGGGAAAGTAGCCAGCGCCAGCTTGCCGGCCCACGGTGGAGATTTCAGGCTGTTAAATAGGTGGTTTCAGGGAAGAGAGGGCTGAGGAAGGCAGGAGGGAGTTTAACTCGGAGTCTGAGGGTGCTCTAGACTCTGAGGATTCTTGCCCGAAGGATGAAGTTGAGATATTAATAAAAGGGTATATCAACAAGTTTGTGAGGGGCTGGCGCTGTGGCATAGCAGGGAAAGCCTCTGCCTGCCGTGCTGGCATCCCAGATGGGCGCTGGTTCGAGTCCCGGCTGCTCCTCTTCTGATCCAGCTCTCTGCTGTGGCCTGGGAAAGCAGTAGAGGATGGCCCAGGTTCTTGGGCCCCTGCACCCATGTGGGAGACCTGGAAGAAGCTCCTGGCTCCTGGCTTCAGATCAACACAACTCTGGCTGTTGCGGCCAACTGGGGAGTGAACCACTGGGTGGAAGACCTCTCTCTCTCTCTCTCTCTCTCTGCCTTTCAAATAAATAAATAAATCTTTAAAAGATGAAAAAAGAAGTTTATGGAAAATGGAATTAAAAGGTAAGTTTATTTTGGTGCAAAACATCTTTGAAATCCGTGCATATCTTTCCCTAATAGGTATTTTCCACAAGGGTGTCGAGCTCCTCCGATGCGCAGATTTAAAAATGATTTGCACCAAATTGTCTTATTTTTACTTTCATTTTCCACACACTTCTTGGTGTGCCAGTGTAGAAGAATAGCACCTGCAGATCTTAGAGACCGTTCTGAGATATGAGTGGGGGATGGGGCAAGAAGCTGAGCTCTGAAACATTCCAGGCTCGCAGCGGCAGGGAGGGAAGTGGAGAAGAGAAACTGGCGGAGTACTTCTGAGGTTCCTGCCTCCATTTCTTGCCTTCCCATCTAAAGGAGGGCCTTTCTGAGAATGAGGTTAATATCAAATCCCTATTTCTCTTTTCTCTCTTTGAATGTTCCCAGTTTAATTCGGGCACACGCATTATCAAACATCTGTTTTAATTACAGCCATTGTTAAGGTAGTTAATCAGTTGTCGTCTCTCCCCAGCCAAAATCCTACATTGCTGAATTTTCCTACAATCAAAGATACAATAAATATAAAAGGGATTCTTGTATATCAGCGTGGAAAAAAATGCATACAACTTCTTTGCTCACTGATGCAACCAAAACACCCAGGAGTTATTATAATGTGCATTCCCTTGACACAGACTTTTATTTCATGCAAATGACTGTGATTAAGATTCAAATACTTTTTTTTTCATTTTCACACATTACTTAATCAATGTGAAGTACTGTGTAAAAATTGCATCTCTTCATAACAGTGACTTTGACCAAGTCAAGTGTTGCTCCTAGAATTATAATCCAGACTTGTGATTCAATTATCATTTAGAGACTTTCTAAATTCAAATTAAGTCCACCCGTTCCTCCTGCTCCCCACACAGTCAACTTCCTATCAGTGTGGATCACTTTGTAAGGTGTGATCAAAATAACTTTCCATTGCAAGGAAATACATAATGCGGTGTGTGATTTTTTTTCCCTCTACTTGCAAAAGAGCATAGCAATCAATAGAAACTGGCCATTAAAATGTATGAAAATGCACCAGGTACAGTCTGTTTTCCATTCACGTTACACTTTGCTTTTAGGCTGAATAAAATTGACACTCCCCAGAATAGTTGTCTATTTAAACTTACTTGGAACAGTTGCACAAGCCACCATTTACAAAGTTAAAAATGAACCCATGGAAATCTTAAAGTTTGGCATCCCTGTTTGATGAATTAACTATTGGACATTCAAAAAGCACATTCATTTTCCCCCCTAAAAGCACATTCTTGTAAGAATGAACAAGAAATGCATAAAATGAGGTAGGACTCCGAGGGCCAACCAGGCCACTTTCATACAACTATAAAACATTGATCTATTTACCGTTACTGCACTGAAGCCGGAGGCTGAATCTTGTTTTGTTATTGTCTGTGACTGTCTTTCTTGCTCATCTTGCATTTCATTTTTATTGGAGGAAAAATTAGATTTTGCCAACAACTAGGAATTAGGCTTCAAACTTGGAAGGTTTGAGTTCTCATAATACCAGCCCCATCTATTTTCTCAACGTGTTCCACAGCCTGGATTTCTTTAGCCTCTGAGCCAAAAATAAATTCTAATTTTAAATTGTTTCCTTTCAACACTAACCAAAAATTCCTCCTGTTGTATCCAATTGCAATGAGCAGAGAAAAACACTCCCCTTTTGTTCTCTACAGTTTCTAGAACACAATGCTATCTCTATGCCAGAGCTGAATTTGTTGAATTTGAGTCATTTTTTTAAAGAGAGGTACAATTTGCATTTGATGGATTTTGATGAATTCAAACAATGTTTGAATCTGGATACTCTTTTTCAGTTGTTCCTTGGCCCGAGGGGCAGGCAGCATTGTGGCACAGTGGGCTAAAGGCTGTTTGGGACCCCTATATCCCATTTTGGAATGCCTGGAATCAAGTCCCACCCTGGCTTCCCATTCAGCTTCCTACAAATGGCCCTGAGAGGCAGGAGGTGATGGCTCAAGTGCTTGGGTTCCTGCCACTGGTCGGAAGACCTGGAGGTCACTCTGGCTCCTGGCTTCAGCATGACCCAGCTATGGCCGTATGTAGGCAATATGTGGGCATATTGGGAACCAGTAGATGGAAGATCTCCCCCTCTCTATCTCTTCCTCTCTCTGTGTGTAGCTCTTTCAAATAGATAAATACAACTTTACAAAAGTTGTTCCTTTGACATTTCCACAAGGATATCCTATCTCTCCTGCCAAGAAAGGTTGAAAGGACACTGGCAATTAGTCAATGTGAGAGTCTCAACTTTTAGACACCTTGGCCAGCTGGAACTAAATACATAGTCCTAAAGCTTATCACAAGACCTGGAAACATTAGTGAGATTGAGGTGGTTTTGTAAGGGGAAGAGATATTAACCAGCATAGATCTACCTGAGAAGTCAAGGCAGACTTCCCTAGAAACAGGAGTAGCCAGGTGTATTGGGTCTTTATTTTTTTAATGTTTATTTTATTTTATTTTTGTTTTTATCTACTTGAAAGGCAGGTGATGAGAGAGAGAGAGAGAGAGAGAGAGACCATCTGTTGTTCATTCCCCAAACGAGAGAGAGAAAGAGAGAGAGAGAGAGGTTTTCCATCTGTTGCTCATTCTCCAAATGCCCACAACTATCAAGGCTGGGCCAGGCCAAAGCCAGGAACCCAGAATTCCAATGGGGTCTGCCACGTGTGGCAGCAGCTCAAGCACCCGAGTTGTCTTCTGCTGCCTCCTAGGGGGTGCCTCAGCAGGGAGCTGGATCCTCCTAGGGGGTGCCTCAGCAGGGAGCTGGATTGGCAGCACAGAGTAGCTGGAGCTAGAACTGGTCACTCTGAAATGGAATGCAGGCAGCACAGGTGGCGGCTCAGCCAACTGCATCACAATGCCTGCTCCCTGTTGGCTCCTTTGGAGCTAGAACTGGGTGATTTGAAATCAGTTTAGGCTTACGAGGGAGTTAGAAGACAATTCCTATGTATTCCATCCCAGAAGTTCTGAGCGGGTGTTAGGGTGAAACTTTGCAGGCAAAAGGAGGCTCTCACAGTGTCAGAGGTTACTGGCTGGGCCCCAATGTCCAGTCATCACCATCCCGTTATAATAGCTGGGCTCCTGGCTGCTCAGGATAAAAGCTGCCTTTCCTAGGTGCCCTTGTGCTTAGCGGTGGATCCATGACTGTTCTGGCCGGAGGCAGGCGGGGTCAGTTTTGGTTTGAAATTTAGAATTATCTCGGATCTTGAAGGAGATCTGAGGCAACTGCTCCTTATAAGAGTGTTTTCTTGGGAGTCTGGGGTAGCCCTTCATAGTCAACTACAAAAATCCTACTATTCACTCCATGCAGGATGAATGAAGACCACAGATAGTCTTGTGTCTGTTGAGGTTAAGTTTTGCCTTGGAATGAGTTGTGTTGAAAATTCATGAAAATTTTGGTTTGCAGGGCTTTTTGGATTTCAGAATTTTTATCATATAGATGCTTCTGGAAAAGTGTAGACAGCTAACCAGCAGCCTTTGCCCCTCCTGTGGTTATAGACATGCTAACACTAACCCTATTTTCATTTCCCTCAAAGAGCTATTGTTTTTAAACAGATATGTC
Organism: Lepus europaeus; assembly: GCF_033115175.1. Classification (NCBI taxonomy): domain Eukaryota; kingdom Metazoa; phylum Chordata; class Mammalia; order Lagomorpha; family Leporidae; genus Lepus; species Lepus europaeus. Next base: position 19,536,436 of record NC_084837.1, on the reverse strand, counting down.
ATTTGGATGCATAATTTGATATTGAATACATGTGCACTCATGGCATTACCATGCTAGGTATCTTATTTAGTCCTATTATCAATTCCATTTCACAGATAAGAAAACTGATGCATGCAAAGCTTAAGCAACTTGGCCAAGGCCCACAGAGACTGAGTGGCAAAGAAAGGATGTGAAACTTGAGAAGTCCCTAAGCCAGCTGCCCACAGCCATGGTTCACCTGTGTGGAAATGGGTTTCTGAGGATTCCAGTGGTTCAGCAGAGACCTGGGAATGGGCTGAAGGTGGAATATTTTCTCCCTGGATTTTTACCAGTCTCACATGATTCCAGCCGGCACCTTGGGCCACCACTGGTGTTGCCAGTTATCCTTCCAGGGAGGGATTTTTGGTTCTTTGGCTGGAAGGAAGCTGTGTGTGTGTGTGTGTGTGCGCGTGTCTCACACTCAGCATTGTCCTCTACTGTGTTTTTATTTAGATGTGGGTGTGGGGAGGTTGAGGGTAAGGGAAGAGGATCAGGAGGGCTTCATGGTCTTTGAAGTGAGAGCTTCCTTTTACTTTCTTCTGTTGCCTCTGAGAGCATCAAGTCTGGGGGCCTGAGCACAAGACCAGGGACTGCCAGAGTGTAAACCTGGAGATGGATGGTGGGTGATCCCCAAGCCCCTAGCCCTTTTGTCTCTGGGAGCTGCCTCCTTCAGAGAGAAGGAGGTGGGGGGGGCTGTGAATTGATTGTTAGTTTCTGAGTTTTACCAAATAAAGTAGAGTCTAAGACAAGGCCTCCATGATTGTCTTTAGTACTATTTCATCCCTCTCTCCATGACAGCAGAGTCACCACAAAAAAATGATGGGATGGGGGCCAGCATTGTGGCATAGAGGGTTAAGCCACCACCTGCAATGCCAGCATCCCATACGGGTACCAGTTCCCATCCTGGCTGCTCCACTTCTGATCCAGCTCTCTGTTAATGCACCAGGGAAAGCAGAGGAATATGGCTCAAATGCTTGGGCCCCTGCTACCCACATGCGACACCTGGAGGAAGCTCCTAGCTCTTGGCCTGGCCCAGCCCTGGCTGTTGTGGCCATCTGGGGAGTGAACCAGTGGATGGAAGATCTCTCTTTCTCTCTGTCTCTCCTTCCCTTTCCATAACTCTGAATTTCAAACAAACAAATAAATATTTAAAAAAATATGATGGAGGGGTAGGTATTTAGCCTAGTGGTTAAGGCACTCAATTCACATTTCTGGCTCCTGGCTCAGCCCTGGCCCAGACTATACTTCATGGACATTTGGGAAGTGAGCCAGAGGATGGAAACTCTGTCTCTCTGCATCTCAAAAAACAATAAAAACAACTTTATTTTTTTAATCTTTTATTTAATGAATATAAATTTCCAAAGTATAGCTTATGGATTACAATGGCTCCCCACCCCCCATGACTTCCCTCCCACCTGCAACCCTCCCCTTTCCCGCTCCCTCTCCCCTTCCATTCACATCAAGATTCATTTTCAATTCTTTTTATATACAGAAAATCAGTTGAGTATATATAAAGTAAAGATTTCAACAGTAAAAACAACTTTAAATATATGATACAGACCCATTGGGTCAAGCTGCCAGTTTCCCTTTGGTCCCGGAATTACATTTTTTAAGATGACTTGTTGAGACATTGTGCTTTTATTCCTGCCCAATGTTAGTTTGGGAATTTGGGAATAAACCAGCTTTTTAACCATGTCAACAATGGACAATCCAAAGGAAGAGGATAATGCTAAAATCAACTGTTCTCAATAATTATAAAAATACTTCCAACCATAACCACATGAAAAATTTTTGTTAAAGTGGATTACATCTATCATTATTTTCTAGCTATACTTTTAGGCCAAATTAAATATGAATATGAGGTTTAGAAAACCAGCGAGGCTGGCATCCTGACCATACTCGCTGAGTTATGCCCATGTCTCATCAGAGGTGTCACCTACTCTGTGATTGGTGATTTTACTACTAAAACCTGAGCACTGAAAGAAGTCATAACCTAACTGGAAGTCCTAGCTCAAATCTGAGATGACTTTGGAAGCTAAAATTGTTATTGTTCTCGGGCTGGCGCTGTGGCTCACTAGGTTAATCCTCCGCCTGCTGCGCTGGCATTCCATAGGAGCACCGGGTTCTAGTCCTGGTCGCTGCTCTTCCAGTCCAGCTCTCTGCTGTGGCCCGGGAGGGCAGTGGAGGATGGCCCAAGTCCTTGGGCTTCTGCACTCGCATGGGAGACCTGGAAGAAGCACCTGGCTCCTGGCTTCAGATCGGTCGTAGTGGCCATTTGGGGAATGAACCAATGGAAGTCGAACCTTTCTGTCTCTCTCTCACACTGTCTGTAACTCTACCTGTCAAATAAAACAAAATGTTATTGTTCTCACAAATCACTGTCATGCCATTACTGGCATTTCTTGTACAGTTACCTAATAAATGTGATTTTAAAAAAAGTATCAAAAGTGTGAAGAAAAGAAAATGGCAGAGCTAATGGACTTGGTGTCTAGTCCAGAGATGGGTGCGTGACTGAACCCTTCTCGGTTTCACGGCTTTCGTCCCAGCTCATGAGCGTAGCTCATCTCAAATGTTATCCTGGCAAATATAGAGCAGTAGTAAAGGTGGAATCTAGGTGATGAGCATGTGGATAGACCTCACACTATTCTCCCTACTTTCACATAAGCTGGGCGATTTCATGTAAAACACGTAAAAACAACAAAAAATGAAGTTCACCAAGTGGGATTTGAGTTCCACTACTTTTTGAAGTCCCTCTCTCTTGTCTATCACTTATTTTTTTTAAAAGATTTATTTGAAAGGCAGAGTTACAGAGAGGGAACAGTTACAGAGAGGCAGGGAGAGAGAGAGAGGGGTCCTCCATCTGTTGGTTCACTCTCCAATTGGCCGCAATGGCCAGAGCTGTGCCGATCCAAAGCCAGGAGCCAGGAGCCTCTTCTGGGTCTCCCACATGGTTGCAGGGGCCCAAGAACCTGGGCCATCTTCCACTGCTATCCCAGGCTATAGCAGGGAGCTGGATCAGAAGTGGAGCAGCTGGGACTCGAACCAGTGCCCATACGAGCTGCTGGCGCCGCAGGCGATGGCTTTACCTGCTGCACCACAGCGCCAGCCCCATCTATCACTTATTGGTTGAGTCTACCAAATTAATTAATTGGGATCTTGTGAATTTGATCATTGTTCAGGCAACTCATACCCTAAAAGAGAACCTGTAGCTTTGCCAAATGACTTTATCCACATTGGTGCTGTGCTGACAATTGAATTCCAGGTTTTAGATGAAGGAAAGAAAAATCTAAAAATAAAGGAGAAAAGCTACAGTTGTATCAGGCGGCTTTGCCTGATGTCTGTAATCGTCACTTGAAGCCAGGTCAGGATTTGGAGCAATGCAGACTGATCTTCGCACTGGGTTTGTCACCACGGCATGCAGGCCCTGGGTGCTTCTTGGGTTTCCTTGGTGCGCCAAGGACAGACACGGACTTGCAGAGTGAGGAGTTATATGGACACAGGAGGAAGGTAACGTGATTTAGCACGGCTCTCCTCCTCCTAGCTGGAAATACAGCAGAGCATCCCTGATGTTCCCACAGAGTTCATCATCACATGTGGTCCGCGTACTTTAATTGGCGAGGGTGCTTCTAAAAGCTTGTGGAAAATAGAATTAAATGGTAACTGTATTTTGTTGAAAAACAAAACTTGAAACCCATGCATGCAAAGGTGTTGATTCAAAGAGTGTATTATGAAAACACTATGTATGGACTTAAATATTTTTGCATGAAAATAAACTTTTATAAATTCATTTTTTTCCAATGAACCTTTTAAAGTACACTTGAATTTCTACCTGGGGGAGAAGTAAATATTTGGAAAGAAATATTTAGTTTTCATTGCATCAAAGTTCAAATTAACGAAGCGAGCGAGCAATGTGGTAACCGTTCATGTAAAGGGCAGTGTTGAAAAAACTTCAAAATTCACTCCAGGTTCTTGTTCTGATGGAGAAATCATGATCATTTTTAGCCTTCTCGATTATCATGGATTTTGAACACGCCGCCCTGTCCGTTTCATCTTCGTCGTCTGTGTACAGCCTTGAAAACAACCTGGGCCAGGTAACAGTTATCCAGGAGAGCCACAGAACATGGCTTTCACTTGCGCTCCTGGTGGGGTGACTCCTGAGCTGGGGTGAAGTGATTCTCAGCGGATTTTAAATGACAGTGGTAATGGTCAATATTTACTTGTAGGATTTATTTCTTTAAAAGTTTGTTAATGGCCGGCGCCGTGGCTCAACAGGCTAATCCTCCGCCTAGCGTCGCTGACACACCGGGTTCTAGTCCCGGTTGGGGCGCCGGATTCTGTCCCAGTTGCCCCTCTTCCAGGCCAGCTCTCTGCTATGGCCAGGGAGTGCAGTGGAGGATGGCCCAAGTGCTTGGGCCCTGTACCCCATGGGAGACCAGGAGAAGCACCTGGCTCCTGGCTTCGGATCAGCATGGTGCGCAGGCCACAGCGTGCCGGCCACGGCGGCCATTGGAGGGTGAACTAACGGCAAAGGAAGACCTTTCTCTCTCTCTCTCTCTCTCTCTCACTGTTCACTCTGCCTGTCAAAAAAAAATTTTAAAAAAAGTTTGTTTATTTGAAGAAGAAGGGGAAGAGAGAGAGAGAGAGAATATCTCCCAGCCACTGGTTCACTCCCAGCCACTGGTTCACTCCCAAAATGCCCTCAACAGCCAGACCTGCGCTAGGCGCTCAGTTCAGATCTCCCACACGGGAGGCAGGATACTGATTACGTGAGCCATCCCCACTGCCTCCCCACGTCTGCATTAGCAGGAAACTGGAGTCAGGAGCTGAAGTTGGAAATTTAATCCGGGTGCTCCAGTAACAGGATGCAAGTATCTCAATTTTGAGTTTTAAATGCAAGGTTGCTTGATTAGTTGGCATGATATTTCATTTTTATACGTCTTAGATTTTTAAGATAAAACTTCCTAAGCTCAGGGCTGGTGTAGTGGTGTGGTGAGTTGGGCCATCATCTGCGATGCCAGCATCCTAAATGGGCATGGGTTTGAGACCTGGATCTGCTTCCAATCCAGCTCCCAGCTAATGCACCTGGGAAAGCAGAAGTTGGTCCAAGTGCTTGGGCCCCTGCACCCATGTGGGAGACCTGTGAGAAGCTCCTGGCTTCTGGATTCAAGCTGGCCCAGCCTCAGCCATTGCTGCCCTTTGGGGAGTGAACCAGGGGATGGAATATTTCTTTCCGTGTCTCTTCCCTTTCTCTCTGGGAGGCTGCCTTTAAATTAAAAAATGAATCTTTAAAAAATTTCCTAAACTCAATTTCTTAGGTTTAGGAAATTGATCATTAATACATGATCTTGAACTTGAAATTCTTAGGGGCTTTTTTCAGCATTAATACAACACTGAAGACAGAAGCTAACGTTGATTGCATGCCTACTCTGTGCCTAGCACTGTGCTAAGATCGTCACATACATTGCCTTGTGAAATTCTCACAACAACCTCCATGTTCGTAATGGCCTTGGCGCTTAGCACACTGCATCTATAAACGTATGGGATGAAAGGGAAGCAGACGAGACTGGAAGGAACCCAAGGCAATACTGCAGAGTGAAATAATAGGCCAAAGCCCAGCCCCAGTGCCAGGCAGAACTCAGTCTGGAATCCTACAAGTCATTTCCTCGATCTTAGACAAGAAACCTAGTTGACCTGAGCCTGAGTTTATCAGCTATAAAATGAGAGTTTCTGTTTAATAGCCTTTTAAGTCCCTTGTAGTTACAAAAATATGATGATTCCCTGGGTCCTGTCTCCCATGAATTTACTATCCAGTGGACGTGATGAGACAAATTCAGTATTTAGAAATGTTTCTAAACTTTTCATTGTAACAGCATTGGTGTGTTTTTGTCCTGTTAGATCTTGAACCCAATGTCTATGGGCATAGTTTTGAATCTCCTCTGATATGTGGTATGTCAACAAATGAATGAATAAAATGATAAGTGAGTATATGGATAAATATGCAAATTTAGCTTCCAAATACAATTTATACAGAACAGCACCTGGCTTCCTCTGACATGAACATTCAGTTTCATTTCATGTCATTTATTCCCAGGAGCAGTCTAGGTTTTTGTGGAGCCTAAAGTTTATGAAAGTTAAGGGCCCATCTTTAAGAACTAGAACCCAAGAGCATCATTATTTTAGGGCTTCTGAAAGTGAAGACTAAACACAATTTAGGTGAAACGATGTGTCCTAGAAGATGTACGTGAACCTCAGGTTAATTCAGTGATTTGAAGTGGAATTCAAATGAATCGCTTTGTAATTCTCATAAAGTTTGCTTGGAGAGTTGCATCCTGCTCCCTTTTCAAGATGCCCAGTCCTGAGGTTGCCTTGTAAAGTGTGTGCAGGCATGAAGATGCTGCCCTGAGGGTTTGGGAGGCGCTGTGTCCTAAATCACTAACTGCTCAGTCCAAGTTGGGTGGGTTGGTGTGAAAATCCGGGTGCTGCCGACTTCCCATTTGTCACTGTAGGGAGAACTGAACTTTGTCTTCTGCACTGAAGTCTAAAAATTACTGAGTTATTCAGAACAATATGATCTGAACACGTAGCTTCTGTGCATAATATAATCAGACAATTGCACAACTACAAGCTTTCAACTTCTCTTCTCTCTTGCTAAGAGCCGAGTCACTGGATGAAGGGATGCTGTCAGTATCCTAAGGAGCCACTGCTAGCAGCAGGACCTGGCTGCAGTGTTGCACCGTAGTGAGTTGCAAAGGACACTGCAAGGTTTCATACCTGCCCGCCTGCCCGAGCACCAGCCAATGTCCTGGGGTCTGTTTGCTAATGTTTCAAACCCATACTAGACCAAGCCTATTGTGTAGTCCATAGTTGTTCCTGGTTACTTGCACGCTGATATACTTTGAAATGGTGAAACTTAATTCGTCAGAGCCCACGCAGTGTTTAAAGAAACATGGTGAAATTAACTCCTATAAAGGAAGCAGAGGGAGAACTCACCTGGGATCCTAAGCAGGTGCAGAGGAAAGAACACAGCCTGGAGACAGCTGTCCTAGGGAGAAGCAGGTGCACCTCCAACCTAGCAACAGTGGAGCATGACGGAGCCCAGCTTCCAGGAGTGCCTTCAAGGGGAGGGAGACATGAAATTTCTCTAATTGCATAGTCTTATTCCTAAAGAGGCTCCCAGGTTTTAAAAGTTCCAGGCTCTCCAAAACCTGGACCCTCCTAGCCTCTTCGTTTCTCTAGCCCCGCCCCCCCTTTTTTTTTTGCAAATTTTGGAAAAGGCTCTCATTAGCCATTTTCTGTAGAGAAACATTGACAAATATCAGTAAGGTTTTTGGCATCTCTGACAGCATTTGATATAGAGCAAATACAATGACGTACACAGTTACCTGGTGTGTGTGTGTGTGTGTGTGTGTTTCTGACACTCATCTTGAACATTTGACTCTCAATGTCCAGGGTTTATTATTTAAAATGAAAACCCAGGAGACCACCATTGGAGCAGCTCAAAAGCCTATCTGTAGGGACCAGGAACAAGGGACTCACGGAGGAAACTACTTGTGGTGGGTGACTCTTTATGGAAAATAACTAATGAAATGATTTCCTACTTCCTTTTATCACTTGGCATGTACACCATTGTGTTTTGTCATATTTCTTAGCAGCTATAAAAAGCCAAACCTGCAACTTGTAGGTTGAGATATTACTTATTTCTACCCAAATACCACTAATTAGGACAGGTTTGTATAAACCACTTTGAATGTATTGCAGATTTCTTTGTACAGTTAAAGTTGGCTAATTGGGGTCAGAAGTGCCAATTTTAAAGTGGTGGTAGCTCCCCAAACACCAAAAAATAAAATGCCCCTTATGGCCTTCCCAGACTTTGCAATTCGATCTAAGAAGCCACCCATTTGCTCTGAGCAAACCTACCTAGTCCACCTGCAGTCAACTAGTGAGTTCTGGCTCTGGCAGACGAGGTCTGGGAGGGATGTGTGCAAGAGTCCAAACCCAATCCGTCCCAGACAGGTGCATGGTGAACTTTCTCCTCACTGCACAGAAGCAGCCTAGGCTTTGTGCCCACCCCTACCAGTGTTCCCTGGGAGTTGCTCACTTGCTCAGGGCTCAGTAATAAAACCTGACCCTCCAGTTTTAGGTTTCATTGTTGGTCTAAGAGAAAGGAACATGGTGGGCATTTCGTATATTTTTTAAAGATTTATTTATTTATCTATTAGAGAAGCAGAGGCAGAGAGAGAGAGAGAGAGAGAGAGACATCTTCCATCTGCTGGTTCCCTCCCCAGATGGCCACAATGGCTGGAGCTGGGCTGATTAGAAGCCAGGAGCCAGGAGCTTCTTCCAAGTCTCTCATGTAGGTGCAAGGGCCCAAGTCCTTGGGCCATCTTCTACTGCTTTCCCAGGCCATACCAGAGAGCTGGATCAGAAGTGGAGCAGCTGAGACCTGAACCGGGGCCCATATAGGATGCCGGCATTGCAGATGCAGCTTTACCCGCTACGCCACAGCGCCACCCCCATTTCATAGTTCTTTCCTTTCAGTTCCAAAGGAAGCACTAGCAAGGCAACTCAAAAAGAAGCAGAAAACTGGCACAGCTAATTTAGGCTAATTAGGGTGGCAGAAGCTGCTCCTACCTCAGCGCTCCCCCAGCCCTCCCCGACTCCACCTGATTGCTTTGTCCAGCAGCAAACCCAGGAGGCACTTCCAGCGGCATCACCTCCTCTCCAAACACCAGCCACTCAGGCTAATTTTATCCCATTAAACAGACTGAAGGGGCCAGAAGAAAGGTTCTCTCTCCCCAAAGCTTCAATTATCAAAGTCCCTGATTAGCATCCCTTCAATCCTGGATGCATTGCTAAATAGAGGCTTTTTGGGGGTGGGTACAGCTTTGCCTCCTTGGTTTAGATATAAAAGTAAATATGAACATGTCTGGTACAGCTCTGACAAAGTGACATTGAGGGTAAAGCCGAAAGGAAACACTCTGCTTGTTAGCAGTCACTCATCAAAGTCAAGTTTGAAGTTTCCAAAAACATTGGAATCACAGAAGTCTCCGAACTTCTGAATATTAGCATTTAGAGGAGGCACTGAAGATTTCTTCGAGCTCTTCTCTCCTTTCCTTCCCCTTCTCCTCCCTTCCCTTCCCCCACCCTTCCTTCCCCCTTCCTTCCTTGTTCCCTCCCTCCCTCCTTCTCCTCCTTTCTTCTTCACTTTCAGGGATTTGCAAAAGTTACTAGCATCCAGCAAAGGGGAAATTTGCCATTGATGATAATAAATGTGGAATAAGCACCTTGGTCATGGAAGAAATAGGAGGGTTAGCGAGATGGATAACAGCTGTTCACCGTGCAGTGGTCATGTATGGCAAACAGAGGGGAACAGAGTAGTTGTCACGAGGCAAGTACCTGAAGAGTAACTTAGAGTATAAATTAGACTTTGCAAATGAAAAGTCAACTTGCCTTTCAATTTTGGCCCATCAAGGATTTTGACTTTTTTTTTTTTGGTCTGATGACAGTGAAAATCAGAAAAGTACTCCTATTCTCCCCACGAAGTCTTTTCCAAACTGTTAAGTTTAAGACTTGGAATAAAAATGGAACATTTCATTGTTCTCGATTAGTTTTTGGAAAAGCTTATAAAAGCCCACCTTAAAAAAAATCTTTGCTTAAGCAGACATGTCAAGTAAGGATACATGAATTTATATGAAAGACCTGAAAAACTGATTTTAAAGCTAAATACATCTACTGTGCAAGCACCACTCTTCTTAACAACAAGAAATGTGTTTGACAAATCTCAAAAGGTACCTGTGTAACAAAGAAAGATTTTCCCGCCTTTCACATCACCCAGCTGCCTGGAAGATCCCTTTGCAATGACAGGCACAGTGAGTTTTCATTTCTGCTAGTAATTTCTTATAACTTTTAGGAAGAAAAAAACTTCCCCAAGACTTGTGGTGGGTCTCAAGGCATTTGTCACTTGTAATTTCAGAAGTGTTCATCGCTGGTCCATGTAGTCCGTGCGTGAGGCTGAAGTCAGGCGCCTGCTTTGCTAACAGCCTTCTTCCTCCAGCAGGAAGTCTGCCCAGGACCCTCGCGCACTTGCCCCTGTCTCACAGGTATCCAAATGTCATTGTCTTGGAACAATCGCCCTCCTCCCCCAGAAAAAAGAAACAGCCGCCAAACAACCATCCGTCCAAATTGTGTTTGGGCCAATTTTCTTAATGTTTCAGCAAGGCTTAATCTGTTGGCGTAAGTGTTTAGTCCCATTAACAGCTAAAGTGACAGCCCACAACTCACAGTGCTGACAGTAAACAAGGAATTTGAGGAATGGCTTTTAAACAATGACTAAGCCCCAAGCCATTCTACCTTCAGATGTTGTGAAACTGGCCCATGCCAGACTCCATTCTGCAGCCCCCTCCTTCCCTCTGGCCTGCTGCTAGCCCATTAGATTTGTCTTGCATACTCCACTCTCCTCCAACCGGCCCCCAGGCCCACATGATGGCTAAGATAAGCCTCTCATGATTATTATTATTATTTTTAGAAGAGCTAGCTTTGATAAATTTGGAACATGGGTGAGTCCGCCCATGATGGAGTTGGGATCAGCCCACTCAGTCTCCTAGGGGTATTCAGGCTCTTGTGGGTAAGAGCAGGGATTTCTGGACCCTCTGTTTTGTATAGAGTGCAGAGAACACAATAAAATGTATGTGAATGCGCCTCCCCAGCAGCAGAAATGATTCACAAGGGAATCAAAATGAAATATTCAGAAGTGGGTCATTCTCTTGAAATCTTGAGGTTCATTTTGCAGGCTTTCTAGGCTGTTTCCATGAGTACACGTGCTCTTCAGTATCTCCCCAGCCAGTCCTTTTCTATTTGCTAGTTCTCCTGTAGGCCACAGCCAACAACTTCGCTCCTTCCACTGCCTTCTTTTTACCACTCTGTACCCCTTTGCGCTCCCCCATCACTCTTGTGCACACCCGCACCTTACACACAGCAACAAAGGAGAGTGATCTGATCTTCCTAGGGCTCCAGGATGAAGGAGATTCCCCAAGGGATCCGGGACTTTTTTTCCACCTTGTGATCTTGTCCATGTGAGCTCAAATCTCTTCCTCGGCCAACAATACACATCAGTTCTTCCCTTGAGCCTGCCACTTCCCTGTAAAATAGCACACACGTGATACCCTGACTCTACCACGTGCGCTGTCCAGGACTGCTGGGCAGAGGGGTCAGGAGTGTGGTGTTCCGGCTCTATGTGGTTGGACTTGGTAAGCAGGGCTGTCAATGGAGAAGCTGACAGAGTAGGTAGGAGTTTTGAAACTCCTTCTCCAATCTCTATCTAATTAAAAACCACACAAATTAAGGGGCTGAAAGAGAGAAAGGAGGTGAGGAAGAGAGATATTTCTTTAATCTTTCAACAATGTTTAGCAAATGCCAGCTTTATGTCAGATATTATGTATTGCATATACTAGGTACAGGGGATATGGGCAAGGTAAAAGGTAGTTACCTGTCCATAACCTGGAAGAGGCAATGGTCCAGGAAGCCAATCACCACCACCCAGTGCATTAAGGTGCATTTGGAGCATAGAGGGGAAACCCAGGGAGAGGCACCTGCATCATGTGCTGATGGGGAGGGCAGGGGTCAGGGCTACCCCATGGAGAGGTGCTCCAGGTGCGTGTTGAAGAGCAAGCGGCACCTCCTAAGTAAATGGAGTCAAGGTGCTCCAGGGAAGTAAAGGATGAGGGGCGGGACATTCCAGCATAACAAGAAACCAGGAGCCGTTCACGATTGCAGAAGAGAACGGAGCTGCATTAAGAGTATGGTATCCTCTTGCAGTGGTAGAGTATAGTCGGACACAATAAGAATCTTGGCAGAGCTACAGAATAAGGGATCCAAAAGTAGAGTCTAAACATGTAGGTTCATACAAATCCATACAATGTGATCTATCTTATTTTCGAGTTTCCTTTCGTTCAACTTTTGGGAAAGATGAAGGAGTCTAATATGTGTGGTCTTACCCACCCAACACCGTTACAGTATCTGAAAGTCTTGGATGTCAGCATGAGTCTTACAGCGAAGGCATTAAATTCTCTTCACTGTTACTGCAATTTTCAGTCTCCGCCATGTTCAGTTGTAAGATTAGGCTGCTGCTTCTCAGATGCGACTCCTAATGGAGTGGGGCTTGCCCAGGGTTCTGTCTCAACAGTCTTCCCACTTAATTCTCCCCGGGAAATTTTAACCACGTCCATGGCTTTAACCAACCCTTCAATCCAGTGACTTTTCTTTTCTTTTCTTTTCTTTTCTTTTCTTTTCTTTTCTTTTCTTTTTTAACAGGCAGAGTTAGACAGTGAGAGAGAGAGAGAGACAGAGAGAAAGGTCTTCTTTCTGTTGGTTCACCCCCCAAATGACCACTACGGCTAGCGCGCTGCGCCAATCCAAAGCCAGAAGCCAGGTGCTTCCTCCTGGTCTCCCATGTGGGTGCAGGGCCCAAGCACTTGGGCCATCCTCCACTGCCTTCCCGGGTCACAGCAGAGAGCTGGACTGGAAGAGGAGCAGCCAGTACAGAAACTGGTGCCCCAATTGAGACTAGAACCCGGGGTACCAGCGCTGCAGGCAGAGGATTAGCCTAGTGAGCCACGTGCCAGCCAATCCAGTGACTTTCCAACCAAACCTCTAGTACAGATACTTGGAGTTCCCAGTCCTTACAGCTGTTAACTTACATGTTCAACATTGGCCACTGACTCCTGCAAGCTTATTTCTCGTCCTCCAGGCTCTGTCTCGTGGTGGCCAAATTGCGAATCCGAAGCCGGCAACACCTGTGGCTGAATTCAGACAACCTCATCTCCCTTCCCCCAATCGTGCATTTAGATCTTCAGTCCCGTAAATTCCATCTCCAAGCAGTTCTTTCATCTTCCTTCCACTCTGCATCTGGATCTCTCAGCACCCTAGACTCATTCGGGTCACCAGTGACCACGTGCTCGCTACCAAGGAGACAAGAGATGGCCCGAGGGGGTCCCCAGTGGGTCATTACCGTAGTTGCTCATCTCCCTGCCTCCCACTTGTCTCCTTTATAACACATCACTGCCTGCTGAAAAAATTTCAATGGCTGTTACTGCCTAAGACCTAAATGTCCCAACATTTAAGTGACTTTCGGCTTGGCTCTTGGCTTTGATCAATATGATCTTTCCACACACTCTATACTACAGACATTCTGAAGGCAGTGCTGTGTGTGTGTGCGCACACACGTGTACTTGTATGTATAAATGCACCTATGTATTTAATGAGTACATTATATCCTGCTGTATCTCCCCAATGTGTCATTTCCCCTGCTGGGAGTACGCGAGTAGACTCAGAAAACTCCCTCAGTCTTCCGGCCTCAGCATTTTTGGTACCCTCTGTTTTCTTTTAAAGATTTTTATCATTTATTTATTTGAAAGGCAGAATTATTGAGAGGAATAGGTACACAGAGAGAGAGAAATCTTCCATCTACTGGTACATTCTCCAAATGGCAGCAACAGCCGGAGCTGTGCTGATCCAAAGCCAGGATCCAGGAGCCAGGAGCTTCTTCTGGAACTTCCACGCAGGTGCAGGGGCTCAAGGACTTGGGCCATCTTCTACTGTGTCCCCAGACCATAGCAGAGAGATGAATTGGAAGTGGAGCAGCCGGGACTCGAACCGGTATCTATATGGGATGCCAGCGCTGCAGGTCGGGGCTTTAACCTGCTGCACCACAGCACCGGCCCTATACCCTCAGTTCTTGATTGTCCTCATCTTCCCGTGAGTCTACTCCTGGGCAGCTTCCTCCTCGTTCCTTGTAGAACTTGCAGAATCCTGTTTTAAGCAATCTTATGTTGCAAATAATTTCTTACAGGACATGGCTATCCTTGCACTGCACATTAACCCTATGAAGGTAGGGTTTGTGTATGTCTCTTTATCTGTGTACAGAGACTGGACCCAAGTGGGTACCAGTGCATCATTCAAGTCCTTCTGAAGTGAGATGTGTGCCTCAGGGCTTACTGAGGAGCCCTGGTTCCTGGGAGAGGGACTTGCGAGTGGCCTAAATGATTCAGCCCCTTCAGTGCCCCCCAGCTGCAGGAACAGCGGATCCTAAGCATCATCACGTCCCTGGGCACACATATGTGGCTCCCCTCGTCCAGGGGGATCAGGAAGAGTGGGCTATGGAGCACCATTGGAGGGCAGTCCCTGCCACTGACTCCCTCAGCCAGTCCTGCAAGTGGCAGGATCCATTTCTCCGGGGTCCTGTAGTGTATGTCCCTCTGTTCATACACTGCAGCCAAACACAGCCACTTCTGCTCTTCAAATACATCTCAGAGGGGCTGGCACTGTGGGGTAGTAGGTTAAGCCTCCACCTGCTGCGCCGGCATCCCATATGGGTGCCGATTCGAGTCCTGGCTGTTTTATTTCCCATCCAAGCTCCCTACTGATGGCCTGGGAAATTAGTGAAAGATGGCCCAAATGATTGGGTCCCCTCAACCACATGGGAGACTCGGAAGAAGCTCCAGGCTCCTGGCTTCGGATCAGCCCAGCTCTGGCCATTGCAGCCAATTGAGGAGCGAACCAGCAGATGGAAGACATCTATCATCTATCATCTATCTATCTATCTATCTATCTATCTATCTATCTGCCTCTGCCTTTACTGTAACTTTGCCTTTCAAATAAATAAATCTAGAAAAAAAAAGATTCCTTTCCTTAGCTTAGCTGCAAGCTTCCAAACTTCACACTAACAATTTTCACCCCAAATGGGGAAAAAAACAGTCCACAGTCAAAGCTGAAAATGAAAATGAAAATCACAGAACCTTCCCAAGAGCTGGATTACTGACGTTACCATCGTCCCATCGGAAATTATCAGGGCAAACACAGAAAGGCCGCAAGCGTGGCCGCCGCTGCTCTGTCTCTCCTGTGCTTGTAAATGAATGTTTTTCAGCCTTCCCCATCCATCTTCATTAACATTGTGAGCAATTTGTTCGGCTCCTGCAATACAGCGTCTTTACATCGTGCAAATGTATGTGATGTTCTGCAAATGGGCGGTTTAATATGAAAAGCACACCCTGTCTCAGGTTTTATTTATTTTCTAAACAGTAATTTCTGCTAGGAATTATTCCATGATTTGTGCATAATTTCATGCAGATGGCTATTTAAATATAAATAGAAAAATCTGTCACTTAATATTGTGCCTGCCTCTACATGGGCAAGCTTTCTGACATTTGAAAATAGTGCCATAAAAAAAAAAAAAGATAAAACCATTCCCGAGCCACACACTCATCAGGAGATAATTGTGCCTGTTTGTTAATTGTCATTTGAGTGACCTCCAATTAACTTTCTTAATATTTTCCAGTTTCTTTGGAAAGAAACTTGAACAGGGTCTTTTTGTGAAATGTGTTTACAGTGTAATGAAAAACCTCTTTGTTTACCTAATTAAGACTACATTCTTCCAGTAGTGAAAACAGAAGTGCCGTCTTGGGTGACCAACCTACTTTCCACCACTGCAAATGCTAACTTTTGACACTAGACTCAGATGGGACAAGTTGGGCTATGGGGCCATGTGTGCATGTGTGGGGGTCTGAACTGATCATTTTATAATTCAGGAATATTTTTTGCCCCTCATCCACACATCTGTTTGCTTTGCCAAGTTTTTCAATAATTATAAGAGACACCATGAGGAGAAAAAAAATCTATATTGTCATTAACCTTCTTCATTTCAATAAGGATCGAATTTAGTGGCAGCAGGCTTAGAGTTAAATGTTTTGTGATCGCCAGTTCAAAACATGGCTTAAATATTCTGCCACACTCATTAACTGGAAAGTACCACCCCCATGAACGGTGGTGAGAATTTGTAAAACGGAAAGAGAAAAGACCATGTTTGTCTCTCCCAAGTTCTGTCTTCTGCTTTGTGGCACCGTGTACCCTTTCTTCTTGTCTTCTGTTGACTCCACGAGTGTGGGCTGAGCCTAACCCAGAGCGAAGGTGATGTTTTCTTAGCCCTGAGTGATGTTTTGGTGTCAAGAAGTAACAAAAGGAAAAAGGGGTGAAGCCATGTGTGTGTGTGTGTGTGTGCGCGCGCAAAGAGATAAAGCTGGACTACTGATT
Organism: Lepus europaeus; assembly: GCF_033115175.1. Taxonomy (NCBI): domain Eukaryota; kingdom Metazoa; phylum Chordata; class Mammalia; order Lagomorpha; family Leporidae; genus Lepus; species Lepus europaeus. The sequence goes on along the minus strand of NC_084837.1, from coordinate 19,520,335 downwards.
CCTGTGTTCTGTAAACTCAGATCTGCACCTCTGGCCAAGGGCTCTTCTTCCTTTGCACTTTCCGAACTTCAGAATTCCGGTCGGACTCCTCCACCTGGAGCTCCATTATCCAGTGACATGCAAGCTTGCTAACTTGTCTTTCCTCCCCATTTCACCACTGTCTGGAAATTGAATTTGAAGCCTTCCCTTGTTTGTAGTGTTCATGTCAATTGCGCCACCCATTCAATCACCTAGACACTTCCATTCGCAGTTTTAACACATTTCTAGAAATCGAAGCCTACACCTCAGTTGCCTGCGACACCTCTTTCGGCCCAGGGCGGGCTGGTATCACAGCAGCATGCAGGGCTCCTCTTACTGCAGACTCTGCTACTTCGCGGGGGCCCGCATGGCCAGGGTTCACCTTTCATTTTCCCAGGTCTGCTTCCTGATATAGCCTGATGCTTCCAGAATTCTCCGGCGGCCACGTGACTGCCCTTATGTTAGGTGGCAGCAGCCCGCTGTGACAGCCGCGATTGTGGTCTCTTGGGTCATGGCAGGTGTTGTTCCTGGTCTGATGTTGGCGCTATTGTTTGCTATTGTCCCCGAACTTAACTTTCCAACTAACCAAAAGCTAGTTCAACTTTTATTGTCACGGAGTATGTTCAGTCCTTAGGGAGGACCCGCTACATTTGGGATAAATATTCTGTTTTCAACTATCTTGTGTGTGTATGTGTGTGTGTGTGTGTGTGTCTATACAGTGGTTTTTCTTCATCTCTGTGCCTTGCTGGCCTGGGTCCCACATCACTTCCCAGTTGTCACCGTGTCACTACCCACCCCTGCCTTTTCCTCCTGTTTGTTGATTTTCTCATGCAGTACACATATGTATTTCTGACCTGTTAAATTCTAAGCTGAAAAATCAGAGCTGACGTCACTTTCCCAGGTATCGAAAGCCCACTTTGGTCTTTTCCAGAGCTTCCTGCTGTAGCTTCGTGGCCTTGAGCACGGGGAAGAGCCCTGGTCTGGGGTTTAAGAGAAGTCGTAGCTCTAGTCCCAGTTTTGCCAAGGCCAGCAGGAGCCAGTGCGTCTCTCTGGGTCTCAGTTTCTTGATTTGTAAAACAAAAGGGTTACCCTTATTGCCTCTCACCTCCCTTGCATTTCGACGTCTGGGTTAAATCTCCTAACTGGATCCTAAGGTGTAGATGATGGACAGCTCTCCAGCTGGCCCTGTTGACTCTCTCTGCGTCGTCCTCTGTTTCCCTGAGCACCTGCTTCCCACTGTAAAATCCCTGAGAGCCCACGTGCGATTTGATGTTTTCAATTCTGTTGAATATGGGAAAGGCTAGCGTAGTGTTGTGGGTGAAATAAACTCAAGTTCGATTCTGCGATTTTGAATCCAGCTTCGCCGTGGAGCAGCTGCATGACCCTGGACAAATAACTCAGCCTCCAGGAATCTCAGTTTGCTTGTCTGTAAAAAGGGTATCCTCATAATAGCAGCCCTCATTTCACTAAAGGAGATGATTATTGTCCAGCTCTTAGAATAGAGCCCACATCTTGTTAGGGCTCAGTAATTACTAGGCATTAAAATGAAATAGCCCCTTGTTTCCACATCATAGATTAATCAGTGAAACATACAAGAACATGTTAGACACAAATGGCTTCGATAGTTCCTTTTTTCTTTTTTTAAGATTTTATTTATTTATTTGAGAGGTAGAGCCACAGGCAGTGAGAGGGAGAGACAGAGAGAAAGATTTTCCATCTGCTAGCTCATTCCCCAAATGGCCTCAAAGGCCAGAGTTGAACTGATCTGAAGCCAGGAGCCAGGAGCCTCCTCTGGGTCTCCCACATGGGTGCAGGAGCCCAAGCACCTGGGCCATCTTTTACTGCTCCCCCAGGCCATAGCAGAGAGCTGGACTGGAAGAGGAGTAGCCGGGACTAGAACCAGCGCCCATATGGGGTGCCAGTGCCGCAGGCAGAGGATTAACCCACTGTGCCACAGCGCCAGCCCCTACTGTCCTGTTCTTTAACCTTAGTTATAACACCTTTCTTTCCATTTATGCTTGATAGAGGCTTATGCTTTTATCACATCATCAAAAATGCACACAAAGTGCATCTTATCATCAAAACACTTTCTATTCCTAAGAGTGGAATATCTCCCCTTTCTCGACAGCTATTTACATGTACAATATCAAAAAAGCCAGTGAGTTCTGTCTCATAAAATAAATGATATTTTAGAAAAAATTTTTAAAAAATAATTTATACTGGTTCTTAGAGAAATAAAAAAAATTATGCTGCTTCTATCTGAAAAAGCCAGTTGTATACATCAAAATAAGCTAATGTTTTTAACTGTGAATTATGGCATTATTAGAAGTTTAAAATGTTAAGTGTCCATCTCTAAGAGGAGACATAAGTTCTGTTAGGCTAGGGATCATAATTGTGCCTTTGAAAGCATATCTAATCATAGCAATCCAAAATACTGTAGCTAATCATATTTAATGAATGTGTGGCACCGAACTGGATGGCAATTCTATGAAATGTCTCCGGCCACTATGGAGGGTAACCTTTGGAGGGGACATATGGCTATAGCATCGAGAGGCCAAGCAGGTTAATCTGAACAACGTGCTAGCACCAAGTACACAGTGTCACAGACTATGCAACGTTCTGCCCAGAAAGCATCACACTGGTGAGACACAGATGCGTTAAAACAAAGGAGGGACCCCGCTGAGATTAGCAAGCTCCGTTCTGATCAGTCACAAGCGGCTTTTTCTTAAGGCTCAAACCCAGTGTTCAAAAAGATATGCTAGATATTTGTCTGTTCCTGGTTTCCACAAAACCCTAAAACACGTACAGGGTTGGAGTCAGCACCCTCTGCCTCCACGTCATACCCTCTGCCAGCCCTCTGTCCTGGCCACACCCTCTCCCTCCCTGCCCGCACCTGACACCAAGCCATCCCCACTCAGAGGCCGCTGGATGCTGCCTTAGAGGAAGCCTCCCACACTCTCAAGTACTTAAAGAAACAGCCTCCGAAACTCACCTGGTCGTGTTCCTGGGGTGGGTAGTCTGTGTTGAGCTGACTCTGCACTTTTCTGAGCTCAATACTTTGGACTCCAGCTTGAAGGATTCTTTCAGTAGGTGCGTTCTGAGCTGTGCTTCTGAGCGTTGGTCCCTGAAAGGATGTGCAATTGGCGACCTGTGTGGGTGGAAGTGGACCTGTAGGTGAGAGAAATCTAGTGGTGTGAACAGAGCAGGTGAAAGGGGAAACGTACATGAATAATTAAGGGTCTAATGATTTGAGGCCAGCAAACCACAAGCTTGCATAAACTGTGTCCTCAGAAAATAGTGGAAGTGTTCGCAACGTAAGATCTCAGCCTCTGCATATGGGGCCGGTTGCTCCAAGGCACCAATATTTCTGTCCACAAATAAATGTCAGAGGGGAAAAAAATTACAACACCCAAATAACAGAGTGATTTTTAAAATATTGCTATGATAATTAAAGAAAATAATTAAAGATCGATATCCTGATTCGCACTTTTTACAATTTGATTGTTATTCTTTCTTGCCATGTTTCTAATTCCACCCATCAACTTCCATGGAGACATAACTGATGCAAGCTAAAGTGATTTCCCTTCAATGGGGACGACACAATTGAATCCTCTGTGCTACCTAGGCTCAGGGCTTATTTCCAGCCAAACCATTTTGTTTTTGGACCCAAAATTCCAACCAGAAACAATAAGAAAATAGTCAGAGCTGGGCTCTCCAAATCCAAGGGAAAGCTCCATGCACATTTTCCCCAGGATCCTAAGGGTTATAAAACTCAAAACCACAGCTCCTGGTGGATCCCAGTGCCCACTGCCTCTCATTAAGAGTTACAAGGAGCTCATTTGAAAAATCAGCACCTCCAAGATAAGCTGAGCGCACCCTTAGGAAATGTGACATGAAACTGACTCAGAATCCAGACTGGGGGTCTGTGGAGTCTTGGTTCTTGCGCAGGCCCCTGGAGACTGCCAAAAAAAAAAAAAAATTAAGCTCAGTATTAACCATTATAATAAAGAATCCCTTCGAATGCAAACCAACGTAACAGCACAGCTGTCAAGACAAACATTAGCTAGCTCGAGAGACTGAAACCAAGTTGCATGCAGATACGCACCTGCAGTTTTAGTGAATCTCCAGTTATTTTTTAAAATACACTTTTTGGGGAAGAAAGGTTCCCCCCCCCCCACTCTCTATGCACTTCTCTAAAATCCTACATCTTTGGAAATATGAACAGATCTCCACCCAGCCACATGTGAGTTAATGAGACAGATCTGCGTCTGCCTACACGCTGTCTGTCGAAGTACTTACACGCACAACTCGGAGGAGAGCAGAGCAGAGGGAAGAGAAAGGAGGAAGAGGAGAGAGAATAAAAGGAAAGCGACCCACGCTTTCCATCTTCTGACTTCAGATCAATGTGTTTAGCAGCCGTGAGTCATAAGGGAAGCTTCAGACAGTTTTCTGAGAGCCTCACAGAATACTCACTAAGAGACCCCAAGGCACCATTCTACTGCCTACGGTTTCCCCAGCTGCGTGTGCGGTTACAGCCTAAGGCCCTTCTGCACAGCCTGAAGTCCCAATGTCCCGGTGCTGCCAGGAGCCACACTTCCCTGCCAGTCTCCCCACCCCCGCCACGGGGCTCCAAAAAGTTTTTTCTGTGTTCATTGGCTTCTGAACCTGATTTCATCGGTCTAAAATTTTGCACGTGCTCACCAACGACGCAGTGTTTCCCTGTTAGAAAACCTGAGACAAAGGGGAGAATTCACCGCTAAGTGTCCCCCATTCACGTAGGCATTTCTTGAGGGGCTTGCCAGGGCTGGGTGAGGAAACAGTTAACACGTATAGATCGCTCTGAAATTGGCAAACGTCTTTTATTTCCTCTAATATTCCAGCCAGAGATCTGAGCTCATTTTTTTCCCCCTCTGTCCATAGGCTCAAAAAAAAAAAAAAAAAAAAAAAAAAAAAAAAAAAAAAGGACTGTATTCGCTAATTATACATCGTGAAAAGAATTTGGTTCAGTGTAAGATGACCCTAGTGATATGCTAATCCCTTTTTCTGCTTGGTGCTGCCTGAAGCTTGGGTCTAACATTTTTTTCAACTGTATGACAATAAAAGTTCTGGCAACAAAAGGCATAAATGGGAGCTAAAGAAGGTAGGACCAAGCACATGGCGGGCGCCTCTCCCCTCTGCCTCGGCTGCTCTTTTGTGGGCTCTATTTTCGTGGCCTCAAGTCAATAGAGGAGACCCAGCCACCTTAGCAACTTCCAACGACACCCAAGCCCTCTCTCTTTACATTCATGAATAGTCAGCACCCAGCAGACAAAATAGAACTAATCTTTTTTGACAGAATCGTTCAATTTTAGAGGAAAAGCTTTTGAGTCTTGCACACATTTGCAGAATATGGGACAACAATGGCTGCAATCAAATTTTAAAAACAACAGTGGCCAACGGGGCTGGAGGAAAGTGTCTTTGAATGAAACAGCACATTCAGTGGCTCCCAGCGGTCATAAACTTGGGGCAAACATTCGTTTCAGTCTGTGAAAGGGAGAGAGGAAACAAGCCGAGAGGGGAGCCTGCATCCCTTCTTAGGAGCTTTGCGCAGTAATGCCTTCTGCTATGATAGCTGCATGATTGTTTTTTTTTTCCCTAGTTCCTTTCTTCTCCTTCTTTTTCTTGCACAGACTCATACAAATATTTCTTTCCTCTTGAAAAGAATTTTGTTTGGGAGGCCCAACGCGTCTGGGTTGAAAAATGCTTTTTATCCAGCAGCTTTTTGTAGTCTTTCGAAAGCAATTTTACCATTTCGAAATCCTGTAATGTATCGCTCACTTACCAGCCTAACATGTGCTAAAAATGAATCTCCTCTCCAATGCCCACCCCTTCCCCCGCTTCAGACAAGCCGTCTCTATACCTTCGGAGCAAGGAGGAAAAAAAAAAAAAAATCCACCCAGTTCATGGCAAAAAACAGAAGTGAGCAACACGGTCCATGCAGCTGCAACATTGCATTTAAAATTCAGTTTCCTCATAGGAAGAGGGCTAATCCTGCCCCCGTAATTCCCTACAGCCAAAATGTGCCCCCTCCCCGCGTGACAGTGCAATGCAAAGACACTAGCACGCTTATCTTGCCTAACCAGATGGTCGACTTGGATCAATGCACACACGCTACGATCAATGGGACAGATAAAGAATTAGGAAAACAGTGGTACATGCTCCCAGAAAGCTTGTACACTGCATAATTATTTTATGATTCTACACATGGCTACATGTGATACTGAAGTAGAGAAGGAAAGGATAATGAGAGTGCCAGGAAGAATTTTGTAGTAGACTACAGTTCCTCTGTCAGCACTTCCCACGCTAGCAAACTCAACTGCCCTTATCTGAAAGTGAATTTAGAAAGCAGGAGCAAAAATGTCAGGGAAGGTATTTCCATTTTTGCCAGGTCCCGGCGCGTCCCGAAGTTTCGTCCAAAGCCGGAGGCTGCTGGCTGGGATTTGGACATGCCTCTCATCATTAGGCACCCCTAGCTGCTCAGCCAAGGCCGTCCACCAGACTATATCTGTGATGCAGACTGTAACCGGGAAGCATCTGGTCTCCAAGCGACTCAGTCAAGTTCATTCAGTAAAATACGGCGGGATGAGCCATTCCCTTAATTTCCGCTTCCTGATTGGCTAACCAAGACAATATTTTCCAAGCAGGTTAGTCACACACTTCCAACGAAGACCAAAATAATATGGATCCCCGGCCCTGTTACCCAGACAGGTTACGGGGAAAGGACGTGAGGGTCTGAAGCTGGCACAGCCCTGCTGGCTGCTGAATTCAGACCAAGGTCATAAAGCAGGACAATGAAAGGCTACAGTCCTCCACGATGGTAATGTGTTCATCAGAAAACTCAAAATGTGCCCCCAGCGCTCAGCGCGTGGTGGGGGTGAGCTCTGTGACCGTGCTCTTATTGCAAATCTGAAGAACAATAACGCTCTACTCTACACCATCCCACAATTTTATTCTTCTGTCACCTGCTGTTAAGATGCAACCAAACAGAAGCTCAGGTTCTCTTTGGGGTTGGAGACTCGGCTCGTGTGCTAATGAAAGCGCTCGAGAAACTTTTTACGCCCTTTTTCACGTGAAGAGAACTGGGAGCTAGAATTGGGATTTAGGCACAGCTTTCCACTGGCTCTCAACCTCCAAAACCCTGCGAGTGAGCGCCTCGTTTTAAGCAGCCTATCACATTCAAAATAGAGTGAATATTCAATATCCAAGTAACTAAAATTATTGTAATTAATTCTTAAGGACCAAATAAAATATCGCCTGGGTTAAAATTTAGAGGCAAAAAAAATAAATAAATAAAAGGAAAAAAAACTATTGACAATTGTGAAAAGCCGTAGTCCTCTTTCTAGGTTATTTCAGTTGGGAGAAATAGGGTGCTCATTCTCTGTGATATTCCCTGTGGAGTTGTTTGGTCATCTCTGGTCAACCACAGCACTGAACAGGGAGCTATAGCAGAACCTGGCTTTGTTGTCCGTGATCAGATTTGGAGGAGGAGCCTGGTTTGGGGATGTAATGCATATTACTCTATCTGTTTTTAGTTCAGAACCCTTAAAAGGCAGGGTTATCACTTTACCTTTGAGGACTTATTTCCCTTTTCTGGGAGACTTTGAAAGATAAGTGTGAACATGCCTTTTCCAGCAGGACGACGGGCTCACTGGGGGGTTCCTCTTGCTGTACGAACAGAGTCTGCAAGGCCCATCCTCTGTGCAGGGGCTCAGTGTGCAGCAAGTAGGGGAAATACGGGAATGTCGGGGAGGGAGAAATCTGGGAGCTGGAACTGGGGCAGTTGAGTAGAAAGACCATGTGAAGTTTCTCTGAAGACGGGATTGGGCTGGGTTCAAATCTGATCTGGACGCAAGGTGAGGTGACTGGACCTGAGTCCCGCCATTAAGGCAGAAAATCTGTATGGAATCCGGTGTGCCCTCAGTCCAGTAGCAGCTCTTGTTCCTCGCAGATGAGCCCATGTCGGACTGGATTCCAGTTTCTCAGCGATTAAGTAAGCTTCCAATCAAAGATCACCAATCACAAAGGAGGATAATAATAAGGGAAAGTCAGTCAGAAACAGTGAACAACAGACTTAGATTTTGTAGATTGGAATTATTGGAATTTATTACAGAAGACAAAATAAATGTGCATAAAATGATTTTAAAATTAAAATGCAAATCAGTCAAATGTTTCAACAATGAGAGACTCTCCGAAATGATCACAGTTTGGAAAATGATCCAAACACTGCTTCTGGTTTTTTTTTTTTTTTTTTTTTTTTTTTTTTTTTTTTTTTTTTTCAAATTTTTGACTGAGTTAAAGAGAGGTTAAAATGGAAGCAAAATCAAATTTTACTGGGGAATAACATTGCAATGGGAGTAGGCATGGCATAGGAAACTATGGGCAAGGAGATCGAGGCAAGGGGACGTTTTTAAAGGCAGACATCATGGGGCATAGGGCTGTGGCATCACGGGTAAAGCCACTGCCTGCAGCACTGGCATCCCTCATGGGCACCCGTCTGAGTTCCTGCTGTTCCACTTCTGATCCAGCTCCCTGCTGATGGCCTGGAAAAGCAGTGCAAGAGAGCCCAAGTGCTTAGGCCACTCACACTCATGTGGGAGACCCAGATAAAGCTCCTAGCTGCCGGCTTTGGATCAGCCCAGCTCCAGCTGTTGTGGCCATTTGGGGAATGAGCCAGTGGATGCAACTCTCCTTTGAAATAAATAAATAAATCTTTAAAAAAAGGCAAACATGAAGATTACACAAGGCATTTTGCAGTCATCTTTGGTCACAACAGTTAATAACAAGAGTGACATCGCCCCGAGGTAACAGATGGTTGCTGGGCAGAAGCCCTTCAAGAAGTTCCTGTGTAGGGTTGCAGCAGCCCCAGTGCAAGCTTGTGGTTCTGGCCGGGTCTTTCCTGATAGTCACTATCAGGCGATGTACAGAAGAATCCATCTTTCATAACCTCCAGCTTCGCTTATTTTGTTGTTGTTGTTGTTGGAGTTGACATAAAAGATTCCATCTTGATTCTGACAGCTTTTATAAAATGTACTGAGAATTTACACACAATGCATTGCATCCATTTGAAGTGTACAATTCAACAGCTCTGACAAATCTATATTTGTCCAGACACAGGACACTCCCACAACTAGAAGCTCACCTCTTGCTCCTTTTCAGTAGATCCCTACAGCCGCTAATTTGGTTTGTGTCACTAAAACATTCTCCTGCCTTTTCTATCTATATAAATGGAATCCCACACTGCCTACATTTTTGGATTTGACTTCTTTGTTGCTTTTTAAACTTTATTTGTTTTTATTTATTGGAGAGACAGAGACACAGACAGGGTTCCCATCTGCTCATCCACTCACTCCCTAAATGCACTTGGCGGCTGGGCTGGGCTGGGCTGGGCTAATGCCAGGAGCTAGGACCTCAATGCAGGTCTTCTGTGGCAGTGGGGAATCCAATTACTTGTCATCACCGCTGCTCTCAGGGTCTGCATCGATGGGAAGCTGGCGTGGAGTCAGGAACTGGAACCAGGAGTCAAATCCCAGGCAGCTGATGCAGCATGGATGTACCTTTATTGCTACACTAAATGCCTGCTCCCGTGAGCTCTTATTTGACTCAAGAAAATGATTTTGCAGCTCACTCACGTTGTTGGGTGTATCCGTGGTCCCTTTCTTCTTATTACTAAGCAAAATCCCACTGTTTGGATCTTCTGCTTATCCATCCCCCAACTAATGCACATTTGGGTTATTTCCAATTTTTTAGCTATTGTAAATAAAGATGCAACATAGAAGTCTTTGTGTCCACATATGTTTGGTTACTCTTGGATGAATACCTGTCAGCAGAATTTGGAGTCAGTCTGTCCAGGTGTTTTCCAAGGTGATTGTACCACTTTACATTCCCACCAGCGGTGTGTGAGAATTGCCCTACAGCCTCACCACTTGCTATCGCTAGTCTTCATTTCCATCATTCCAACGAGTATGTAGTGATATTTGCGGGTTTTGTTCGCAGTTCCCTGTGGCAAATGATACGCTTATTCACTATCTTCACAGTTTATTTTGTGGAGTGTTTCTTCTAATCGCTTGCTCACTAAAAAAAAAATGTTTTTGTTCTATTGGTTTCATACCCTGGATACAAGGCTTTTGTCAGAGGCACATTACGTACATTCTCTCCCACTTGGTCACTTGTCTTCTTGTTTATGTCATATCTTGGAGAACAAACATTTGACATTTGGATGAAGCCCAATTTATCAATTGTCTGCTTGGTAGCTTTTGCCTTTTTGAGGGTTATCTAAGACATATTTGCCAGGTTTACAAAAATTTTTCTCCTAAATTCTGTTTTAGTAGTATTATAGGCTTGCCTTTTATAGTTAGGTACATGATCTGTTTTGGGTTAATTTTAGTGTATAAGAGAAAAGTCTGTTTATTTTTTTTCACTTAGAAATAATCAATTTTTTCAGGCTCATTTGTTGAAAATATTTTTCTTTCTCTATTGGATTTACCTAGCGTCTTTGCTGAAAACATCAATCAATCACAAACTGTTTTGGCTATTTCAATTGAATTTTCTTAATCATTTTAAGATTATTTTGCCAGTTTCTATGAAATTGCCTACTGATATTTTCATTGGTATTGCATTGTGTGTAAAAATCAAGTTGGGAATGACTGACATCCTAGCAATACTGAGTCGTTCAGTTCCTGCCCATCACATCTCTCGCTATTCATTTAGGACTTTGGAACATCCCTCTTAGTGACGTCCTGCAGTTTTTAATGCAGGAGTCTTATAAAACTTGTGGTGATTATGTTCATAATTATTTTATATCTATACTTTTTTTGTAATTCTATTTATTTATTTGAGATATGATAGGTAGAGAGAAAGCTCTCATCTTCTGTTTCCCTCCCCCAAATGCTGGCAATGGCAGGGGGCAGAAGCTGAGAGCCAGGAACTCAATCTAAGTCTCCCATGTGGATAACAGGAACCCTACGACTTGAGCCATCACTACTCTCTCCCAGGTTCTGCTCTAGCAGGAAACTAAACTCAGGAGCTTGAGTTGCAGATAGAATGTAGGCTCTGCTTGGTAGGATGTACACACCTTAACTGGCACCTCAATGGCTAGGCCAAGCGCTTAGCCCATAAGTATAACTAATTTTTAAATGGCAACTTTCTATTTGCTTGTTCCTAGTATATAAACCTATAATTGACTTAGTTGTGTTAATCTTGTGTCTTATGATATTTTTTCTACTATTTATGTTTTAGATTTCCTCAGATTTTCTACATAAATAATAATGCCCTTAGCAAATAAGGACTCTTACTTTTTTCCACTCAAATATGTATGATTTTTATTTATATGTCCTATCTTATTGCAAAGGCTGGGACCCCTAGTACAATGTTGAGTAGCAATGGTAAGAGCAAGCCTCTGTAGCAGGTTCCCATGTTTCCTAGGATGCAAACATTCCGTTCTCACCATTTTGTATATTAACTGTAGGTTTTCTGTGGGTGCCCTTTATTGAATTGAAGTTTTCCTTTTTCTAATTTGCTGACCATTTTTTGACGTTTGAGTTGAATCATATCAGAAGCTTTCTATGACTCTAGGAAACTATTGTGCGGTGTTTTTCCTTCATTATATTAATACGGTGATTATGCTTACATGAGTGATTTTATTTATTTAAGCCACTTGCATTCCTGAGCTGTCTTCCTTAGTCACAATACACTGATTTTTTTTTTAACTATGTTATTGAACATCATTTACAAGTATTGAGCTTTTCTTTCTTTTCTGTAATGTTTTTGTTGGGTTTTGGTGGTAGGGATATGATCCTTGGGTAGCAGTATGCTTGTTTAGTAGCCCTATGTATTTATCATGAAACCTACAAGTGCTTGAGTCTGTTACAAAACGGAAAAGATGCATTCTCCTCAAGGAAGCGTGCCTTCGGAACGGCCAGTTAGGGGAGGTGTCGTGAAGGGCTCTGCTGAAAGCTGACCCGGAAGCTCTCCCTGCCCGGTCTACCGAACAGGATCTGCCCATCCCCCTTAGTGCCTTGCTGTGCTTTATTTCCTGTGTAGTACTCATCCTTACCCAGCCTTCTACACATTCACTCCTTCGTGTGCTTACTGTCCGTCTCCCCCACGAGCACGTAAACTCCATGAGGAAAGGGTCCTTGACTATTCCCCCCACCTAACCCGTGGCTGTTTGTCTAGGATGGATTCTGGCAGATTTCCTCAGCGATCTAAGATGTGGAGCATGGCCTTGAAAGGAAACAAAGAACTGGCTTTTCAACTGAAATGAGACGCAGAGAGATTGCGTGCTCTGGAGCCAGACTAGATCTCAACCCTGGCTCTACCATGCACCAACTATATATCTGTGACCTTGGACACATTACTGAGTCATTTTTCTTCCCTCAGAGTTTAAATCTGTTGAATAGGATAATAACAGCACTCACATCATAGAGCTGTAAGAATTAGGCAAATCTAAGCATACGAAACATTAAGAAAAGGCCTGACATTTAAGAAATGATCAAAGCAGGTAAGATGCTCCTTTTAAGAAATGCCTGAGGGTTGGCCGGCGCCGCGGCTCACTAGGCTAATCCTCCGCCTTGCGGCGCCGGCACACCGGGTTCTAGTCCCGGTCGGGGCACCGATCCTGTCCCGGTTGCCCCTCTTCCAGGCCAGCTCTCTGCTGTGGCCAGGGAGTGCAGTGGAGGATGGCCCAAGTGCTTGGGCCCTGCACCCCATGGGAGACCAGGAGAAGCACCTGGCTCCTGCCATCGGATCAGCGCGGTGCGCCAGCCGCAGCGCGCCTACCGCGGCGGCCATTGGAGGGTGAACCAACGGCAAAGGGAAGACCTTTCTCTCTGTCTCTCTCTCGCTGTCCACTCTGCCTGTCAAAAAAAAAAAAAAAAAAAAAAAAAAAGAAATGCCTGAGGGGCCTCAATTACGGTCTACCCCAGTCCAGCACCCACGGCCCACTGCAACAGAATCTGAAAGATCCTTTTACAAATAAACTATTGAGGATACCTGAATAACACTATAGGGAAATTTATATACAGAATTACTCACTATGAACAATGGTCTCATTTCAAGAGTTCTCCTTCTCTAGTGTTTGATGGAAGATCTCGCTCTCTCTCACCCACCCCCCTGTCTCTCTATCCAACTCTGTAAATCGAAAAGATTTATTTATTTATTTATTTGAAAGATAGAATTACAGAGAGAAAGACAGGAGGAGGCAGAGAGTGAAATCTTCCATCAGCGGGGTTCACTCCCCAAATGGCCACAATGGCTAGGGCTGAGCCAGGCTGAAACCAGGAGCTTCCTCTGGGTCTCCCACATAGGTTCAGGTGCCCAAGCACTTGGGACATCTTCTGCTGCCTTCCCAGGTGTATTAGCAGGGAGCTGGATGGGAAGTGGAGCAGCCGGGACTCAAACCAGCACCCATATGGGACCCTGACATCACAGGTGGCAACTTAACATGCTTTGCCATAGTGCCAGCCCCATAATAAATCTTTAATAGTGGATCTATTGCCACATATGATTAGGTCCTGCTCCAGCGTTTTTACAATGCTCACCTGCTTTGACCTTTTGTGTCCTAGCTTGAAACATCCACTTTTGAGCCTCCTGCTGCTCTTGGTGAGCACTGGGCATTTTCTGCTGGGGCACTACTTGGAGTTGTCTGCAGGTCTCCAGCGCTGACTTCCTCCGGGAATTGCTGCACATCCAGGTATTTGCTGTACCAACGGCAAAAGTCTTCTGTTCCTGCTACTCTGTGCGCCCACCATCTCCCCACCACATACATTCTATGCACATGCAGGGCTTCTGGTGCTTAGCTTATCAACTCCATGACGGCTGAGCAGGAAGCAACTCCATCTCATTTGCATCCAGTCCATTTCAAGTTGACTTGTTAGGAAGACTACTCCCACTTCCAGGAAGCTGAAGTTGTGATTTGCCCATTTTCTACTTCAGAGTGTCCCCTCTGAAGCAACAAAAGAACCAGGATCAAAGATACCATCGGTGGGAAAGAAGCTACCTAGTTCACTACTGATTTTTTGTTAATAAAGACATGTTACATTAATAAAAAAAAAAAACTCTAGCCAGAATTTCTGAAAAAGTCACTCACTCAGGCTTTGTTCCCATCATATCCGTGGGGTAGGCAGTTAGTTCCAGCCAAGTGGAGGACACCTGGATCTCCATTTGGGGTACTTTTGCTGTCCTAGGTTGTCTCGTTCTTTTGGCTTCCCAGAACACTGACCACCAGCTTTTGGAAAACGCTCTGTCATGTCATTGTCCTTGAAGATACAATCCTTAGAAGACCAGTCCTTCTAAGTCTGGTCCTTAAGGATCTTCTAATGTTCTTTAGGTTCCTGAACTCTTAGTGGAAGAATCCAGAAAAAGACCAAACTGTGGTCCAGTTCTAGATTGGGCTCAACTCCTCAGTGCTGAACAAGCTCAGCATCCAGCATGTGGGGTGAGCTGTCAAAGTCTCAGAGGAATCAGTCATCACTAACCCTTTTTAAAAAATGCTATCTCATGCATTCATTTATTTTAAAATAATTTTTTGAGAGCCAGAGACAAGAGAGAGAGAGAGAGAGAGACAGACAGACAGACAGACTTCCTATCTGCTGGTTCACTTCCCAGTTACTGTCACTGGGCCAGGTAGAAGCTGGGAGCTGAGAACTCAATCCCATGTCTCCCACCCGAGTGTCAGGGACCCAACTGCTTGAGCTGTCACTGTTGCCTCCCAAGGTGTGCACGAGCAGGAAGCTGGATTTGGGAGTAGAGCTGGGACTGGAACCCAGCCACTCTGATATGAGATGCAGACGTTCTAACCAATGTCTCAACTGCTAAGCCAAAGTCCCACCCCAGTAACTGCTGGGTCTATGAAGCCTTATCATTTACTTGAAGAATAACCGTATTCATGATATCCTTTTAGATGTACTGAAATGCTATTTCCTAGGAAGACCCATAAAATGTAATCAAGTGATAGAATAGATTAGACATTGTTCAACAATCTTCAGTTTGATTGCCTTGTTCTTTAAGCACTTGCACCGGACATATCTATCATTGCCTTCCCAGGCCCAGTCCCTGCTCAGCGGCCGTAAGTTCTAAGAATTCAGCCTATAGCTCCTGTTAGACATCTGATCGAGGGGAAGCTGCCAAATTCCTTACCTCATAAATTTGATCCGAGGGACAAAAAGAGCAGTTCACTAGCCCTGGAAAGCCACAGAGACCCAGGAGAGGCGCTGGTCTCGGCATGGGAAATGAGGAGACGTTGCAAGTCAGTCAATCGAGAGGCAGACAAATGGAGAAGAGGCCGGAGAGAAAGGCACGAGAGCCTGCATCCCTAAGACAAGACAGAGCAGACCTCGCTCCTGAGGGCTTTGCAGGGGCTAACGTGCCGAGTTCAGCTTGACTGCTACCTCGGAGTCTGCGCCAGATGATGTTTACCATAAGCTGCTTTTCCTTTGTGCTAGCTGAGTGGGTCCGAGTTACCTGAAACCAACAAGGCTTTGAAAACAGCGCCCTTCCCAGTGCTTGAGAGCAGGCTCGGGATCTTACTCAACCGGCCGATCTCCCAGAAGAGCACGCGGCTGGACTCAGCAAACTGGTGGAAATGCGTCCCTGCCGCTGACTCCTGTCTATTTTCTTTCTTTTCTTTTCTTTTTTCTTTTTTCTTTTTTTTTTTTGACAGGCAGAGTGGACAGTGAGAGAGAGAGACAGAGAGAAAGGTCTTCCTTTTGCCGTTGGTTCACCCTCCAATGGCCGCTGCGGCCAGCGCACCGCGCTGATCCAAAGCCAGGAGCCAGGTGCTTCTCCTGGTCTCCCATGCGGGTGCAGGGCTAAGCACTTGGGCCATCTCCCACTGCACTCCCGGGCCACAGCAGAGAGCTGGACTGGAAGAGGAGCAACAGGGACAGAATCTGGCGCCCCTGTCTACTTTCAATCCTTGTGTTTTACTCATCCTTAGAGTAACTCTGTTATATTCATGTCCTTCCATAAAAGGTCAACAAAATATCAGAAGTCCACCAACGTTATAAGAAGAGTTATTGAGCATAGTAGAATTTAGGGAGCAACTAGAAGACCTCATAGTAGCACATGTCTCTTCCTGTGTCATGGAGCTCAGGAATGCTATTAGAACGGTTCCTGAATGCATTTGGCTTTCCCAGTTGTTAATTAAATATGACTTTTTAGGCCAATATTACCCAAAATGTGTGCTTTGGAATTCTAATCTCTCACATTCTTCCAGGGGAAAATAAGATAAGAGGAAGGAAACAAGTCAATAGGGAGCCACAGCGTACTCCGTACCCCTCCTGGGGCTCTGCAGCTTGGGAAAGGCCCTGAGAAGCTGCACGGTCAGGAAGCCTGCTCGCACCGGTTTTGGTGCAGGTGTGTCACACATGGTCATTAAGGACATCGTCTGGCTTAGCTGTGTGCCTTTGCCACCCACTGGTTGCATGCCTTGGATAAAGTGAAGCTAACCAAGCCCTACCTCCAAATGTTAATGGGAGAGCTAAATAAGGCAATAAATCCAAACTCTAGCAGTTGACCAGCGCAACGAGGTACTTAGAAATGTTAACTGTTTCCACCAGTGGTGTAGCATTCACGGAGCTCCCTGAGGGTGTGTCGCCAACGCAAACCACCTACTGACACCTCTTGGAACATATACCCTGGAGGATTTTAAGGAAAAGCAAAGCAAAGCTGTCTAAGAGAGAAAGGGAGAAAAAAGGAAAACAAAATTCAAGGAAAGAGGGGGAAATGGACAAGGGTGAGTTTGCTTATTTTCTAATTCTGTTTAATGTATGAGTCACCAGTTGAGTTATGGTTGTCTCTGCAATCCTGGTAATGTCAGGTTTACAGCAGGTATTTGATAAAAAGACCTGTCATTAATTCATTTACAATCAATTAAATTACAATACAGATGGCATAAGTGTGCTGCTGCCCTCCTGCTCAGAACAAGAGAAAAATCTGATCTAGGAAAACTTCTAGAAAGTCCTTCCCACAGACATTTCCAAGTGGCCTAGGAGTTAGTTTCCAAGGCTACAGAAATACTTAACATTATTATTTCTTTAATTTGAGAGGCAGAGCGACAGAGAGCTCCCACATGTTGGCTCACACCCAAATGCCCACAACTGCCCCTGGCTGGGGTTGAGGCCCGTCAGGCTCTGAGAACGCAGCCCAGGGGGCAGGAGCCCCGCCACTTGGGTCATCACTGCTGTCTCCCAAGGGCAGCATAAGCAGGAGCCAGAGCTGAGGGTCACACACCGGCATTCAATGCGGGCTGCAGGGAAGCTTCACCAGGGACCAATGCCTGCTCCTAGAGAAATGTGTTCCATGCTCCAGAGACGGCGGAACCGAAGGAAACACATCCCCTTCCCCTTCGCCTGCCTTCCTCAGGCTCTGAACAGAAGCCGGACTCTGCACCAGAATGGAACCCAAGGCAGACAGTAACACGCCTGCTGGTGAGAAAACGGAACAAACAGAGACGGATCCTAGATCCCAGCGCGATTTGACTGCTTTGGGGTTGAGGCTGTACATGGGTGCAACACGTGTGATCTCAGGCTCCCGTAAGAAATTAGCAGCATTTATTCAAAAGAAACGTAATGATTGCTCAGTGGAAAAAAATAATGTAAAAGGCCCTCATAGCATTGTTTCACAAATACCCAGTGAAGAACACTAGGGGTAAACAAACCAGATCTGGCTGCTGAAGTTTGATAAGCATTTCTAACTCTCATTGCTTTCAGTCTGCGTTTGCTTTTCATGAGATAGGCAAAGATCCAGACAGACAGACAGACAGCGATTTCACTTCTGCTTTGCCTTCCATCAGAGAGATAGACAGCCAGACAGATGCACAGAGAGGAAACTTAACAATGAGCACTCAAATAAATAACCATGTAAAACCTCCTTACGTGTACTGCCTCCCTCATCACTCGCAGAAGCAGGCAGGCAGATGACATGGGGGTCTGAGCAAGAATGGGGATGGGAAAGATTGCCACTAAAGACGAGATGCAGATTTTAGAATCAAAGAGACCCAGGATCTCAGTGGTGGCCTCACCACAGAGTAAAGTGTGGTGTTTGGAAAGGTACTTGCCTTTCCAGCCTCAGAGCCCTGAAGGTAAGGGTGTCGGGTCTCCATGTGGTAAGGATAAAGGAGCTGGTAGAGGAAGCGTGGGTCCCACTGTGTCTGGTACATGGTCACACTAGCACCAGGGAACCCTCTGTACCAGGATCACACCGAAGGCTGTAGCGCACTGTTGTGCTAATCCCCCAAGTAGTCTCCCAGGTGTGGGTCCGAGTATTATCTCCTCTCTAGAGGAAGACAAGGTTTAGAGACAGTAATCGACTGACCCAAGAAAGCAGCAAAGCCAGGCTTTGTCCACTTCTGGCTGACTCCTGAGAACTCACTGTTGGCTCCCACATCAGAGGGTGGTCCCTCTCCTGACAACCTGCTACGTGTCCCACAGATTCCACAAATAATTCATTCAGTACTCGTTGTACTGTACAGTGTTAGTTTTCTCTCCTGGTCTACAGATGAGGAAATCAGGCATCCAAAGGTAGCAAAGGAGCCTTCTGGCAGGGCTGGCGTCAGGGGCCTGCGTTCTGAAGGCCCCTCGTGCTTGTGTGATGCTATGCTATGGCCTCCTTGAAATTTTCAGCATTGTTTAAGGAGGGACTGTGTATGCAAGGGTCTTCAAGAAGTTCATGAAAAACACTATATATGTCAATATTTTTGCATGAAAATAAGCCGAAATTTTTAATCCTATTTTCACTAACCTTTTGAAATACCCCTGTGTGTATGTATGTATATATGCATATATATTTAATTACATTTTTAAAATGTTTTATTTTTATTTAATTGAAAGCAAGAGAGAGATCTGATCCACTGGTTCCCTCCCCAAATGCCCACAACACCTGCTATGTGGTATCGACGCTAGGAGTTGGGAACTCAACCCAGGGCTCCCCGTGGGTGGCAGGAACCTGGCTACCTGAGCCATCACTACTGCCTCTCAGGATGCGCCGGAATCAGTAGACTGAGGCGCTCACAAAGGCTCTCCGGTATTGAACTCGTACCCCAGCTGATGAAGCCGTCAGTCTGCCTCTCCCAGCCTTTCCCTCTGCACTGCATTGCTGAGGATTGTGGAGTGAAGGTTCACATGAGAGGGCTACTCCTTTCCCTGAGGGTAGCGTCAATAACAAACCGTCAGGATCCCGGAAACAGCAGCTCACAAACGAACATCTGCAAGTTCTGTCTAGTGTCAGGACCATCTTGGAGAACGACTGGCTTAGGTAATAGCACAAAAATTTTCTCCTTTGTTATTTTTTTTCCTAGGGATTCTTTGGTTTTATAATTAGGCCTAGGATCCATTTTGAGTTGTGTTTTTTGTGTGATTCAAGGTATGGATTTTGTGTGTGTGTACATCCAATTATTGCCCCATTTACTTTATAAAAAACCATCCTTTCCCACTGAAATGACATTGCAGCTCTGTTGGGGATCGGCTGGCTCTATTTCTACACATTCTATTTTCTGTTCCATTTTTATGCTGAGAGCACACTGACTTCATTAGTATGTCTTGAAATAATGTAAGTACTCCAACTTTGTTCTTTTCCAAAGTTCTTCAGACTATTTTAGAACCTATGGATTTAGAGTTAGCATCTCATTTTCTGTAACAAACATTGCCTGAGTTGAATTAAATGTAGAGATCTGTTTGAGATGAATTAGTATTTTAACATTTTTAATCGAGTCTCTGAGCCATGAACACACTTACTTAGATGTCTTGTAATACCTCAGTAATATTTTAGATTCCAGTGTTCAGGCTTTGTATGTCTTTTGTCATGTTTATCTCTATTCATTTTTTTATGTCTTTCTTCTTTTTTGGTTAATTGTTGCTAATACATACAAACATAATTGGTCTTTTTTTTTATATTGGCCTTATCTCCTCCAAACCTGTGAGACACAGGTGTCTTAACCATGAGGTCAAACACCTGCCCCAAGACTGTGTTTTTGCTGGACTGCGTATTGCATGCTGGTGCTGTCACTCAAGTGCCTTGTGGGTGTTCACGTGGATTCCAGGTGGATATTTTCCCTGAAGACATGGCAAAGCCAGTGAACAGGAAAACACACTGCAGCACATTCAGAAGATTTTTGCAAAAATAGATTCCGGGAGCAGTGTTCAAAGCCATTGCTCAATGGGCAAATGAATATGTTCTCTGGTATCAACTAGGAATCAAGAAAGAAAGAAAATTAAGCTAGATTTTTAAAAAATCACAGCTTTATTTGATTCCTTCAAAAATTACTGAAAATTGTCCACTTCATCAGAATTTTTTTTTAAAAAGAAATGCAACTAACGGAATCATGGCACACTCTTGGCCATCCCTTGAGTCTCGCTCTAGTGTCTGATTCCAACAGTGAACAAGACATGTTTTCTTCTACACCGTGTGTGATGAGATTTTATTTGTCTCTTTCTTGCATACAAAAAGATCAAGGATCCAGCCCTACAGGGGTAATGAGGTAAAAAGGTACCCGGATAGTGGAAACTGACAGTGGATCTGCAGACCTGGTTTCTAGGAATAATAGTAGTTCACTTTTCTGAGAATTCATGATGCCCAGTCTCGGCAGCTGGCAGTTTACTCGGATTATGTAATGTCAGATTAGTGGAAAAGCAAAACCAAACAGTAAGAGAAATAAGCTAAAAATAAAACTTTGAAGAGAGGGAAGGCGGGTTCAGAGTGGGGGAGGAGATTTTGCTGTCAAGCTCTGTGTGCTGCCTTCAGGATGACAGTGCGACAGGAATCAGCTGTGTGAGTCGTGAGCTCAGGAGAGAGATCTGGGTCAGAGAAGCAGGCTTATGGGCTTTTCCTGGAGTACAGGAAGGAGAGCAGAATACAGACAATACGCACGTTTAAGAAGTGGCCTATGACATGGGGGGAAAAGTGGGAGACTAGGCCTCCCAGAGGCTGACAGGAGGCGGCATTTCCAAAGGGCACCACCAGTCAATAGTGACAACAGAAGGCACAGTTAGAAAGAAGACGTAGTAGCCACAAACCACATATGTCCAATAACCCTGCAAACTAAATATGTAAAACAAAAATTTATAGAAATGTGAGAACCTGGGGACTGATGCTGTGACACAGTGGATTAATGCCCTGGCCTGAAGCCCAGCATCCCGTATGGGTGCCGGTTCTAGTCCCGGCTGCTCCTCTTCCAATCCAGCTCTCTGCCATGGCCTGGGAAAGCAGTGGAGGATGGTCCAAGTACTCGGGCCCATGCACCCGCATGGGAGACCCAGAAGAAGCTCCTGGCTCCTGGCTTCAGATTGGCACAGCTCTGGACATTATGGCCATCTGGGATGTGAACCAGCAGATGGAAGACCTCTCTCTCTGTCTCTACCTCTCTCTATATCTCTGTCTTTCAAATAAATAAAATAAATCTTAAAAAAAAGAAACGTGAGAACTGATAAAAATATAATTATAGTATAACAAAGTACTTCAAAAATTTGTGGGAAAACAGAATGAAAAGATAAGTTTATTTTTGTGCAAGTTTATTTTTAAATTCATGAAATTTTTTATAGCACACACTTCCCATGAACTTTTTGATGTAATTTCTTTTTTTTTTAACTTTTATTTAATGAATATAAATTTCCAAAGTACACCTTATGGATTACAATGGCTTCCCCCCCCATAACTTCCCTCCCACCAGCAACCCTCCCATCTTCCACTCCCTCTCCCCTCCATTCACATCAAGATTCATTTTCAATTCTTTTTATATACAGAAGATCAATTTAGCATATATTAAGTAAAGATTTCAACAGTTTGCACCCACACAGAAACACAAAGTGAAAAATACTGTTTGAGTACTAGTTATAGCATTAAATCACAATGTACAGCACATTAAGGACAGAGATCCTACATGAGGAGTAAGTGCACAGTGACTCCTGTTGTTGACGTAAACAAATTGACACTCTTGTTTATGGCATCAGTAATCACCCTCGGCTCTAGTCATGAGTTACCAAGGCTATGGAAACCTTTTGAGTTCACAAACTCTGAACATATTTAGACAAGGTCATAGTCAAAGTGGAAGTTTTCTCCTCCCTTCAGAGAAAGGTACCTCCTTCTTTGATGACCTGTTCTTTCCACTGGGATCTCACTCGCAGAGATCTTTCATTTAGAGTTTTTTTTTTGTTTGTTTGTTTTTGTTTTTTGTTTTTTTGCCAGAGTGTCTTGGCTTTCCATGCCTGAAATACTCTCATGGGCTTTTCAGCCAGATCTGAATGCCTTAAGGGCTGATTCTGAGGCCAGAGTGCTGTTTAGGACATCTGCCATCCTATGAGTCTGCTGTGTATCCCACTTCCCATGTTGGATCATTCTCTCCCTTTTTTTATTCTATTGGTTAGTATTTTCAGACATTAGTCTTGTTTATGTGATCCCTTTGACTCTTAGTCCTATTATTATGGTCAATTGTGAACAGAAATTGATCACTTGGACTAGTGATCAATTTCTAATGTATGAGGATTCTTCAAAAAGTTTGTGAGACTACTAGAGGAATTGACAGAAGAAACAATAGAAAATTCATGCAAGAAAAATACAAATAATCACTAAACACTTGAATGGTTTGCTATTTTTTTAAAGATTTTTATTTATTTATTTGACAGGTAGGGTTACGGACAGTGAGAGAGAGAGACAGAGAGAAAGGTCTTCCTTCCATTGGTTCACTCCCCAAATGGCCGCCAGGGCCGGAGCTATGCCGATCTGAAGCTGGGATCCAGGTGCTTCCTCCTGGTCTCCCACATGGGTGCAGGCACCCAAGCACTTGGGCCATCCTCCACTGCCTTCCCGGGCCACAGCAGAGAGCTGGACTGGAAGAGGAGCATCCGAGGCTAGAACCAGGCGCTCATATGGGATGCCGGCACTGCAGGAGGAGGATTAACCTAGTGCACCACCACGCCAACCCAGACCCCGAATGATTTGCTTTTAAAATGCATTTATTTGCTTATTTATTCATTTAGTTGAGAGGGAGGGAGGGAGGGAAGGAGGAAGAGAGGGAGAGGGAGAGGGAGAGGGAGAGGGAGAGGGAGAAGGAGAGGGAGAGGGAGAGGGAGAGGGAGAGGGAGAGGGAAGAAATCCCATCATTTGGTGCACTGCCCAAATGGCCAGGGCTGAGCTGGGGCTGAGCTGGGGCTGAAGCTGGAAGCTGGGAAGACCATCCCGGTCTCCCATGTGACGGTCAGGAAGCCAACCACCGGAGCTAACAGTGCTGCCTTCAATGGCTTGAATTCTCAGGAAGCTGGAGTCAGGAGCTGGAGCCAAAATGGAACTCAGGCCCTGGGTATGGGACCCGGCATCTCAGCTGCTAGACTAAATGCCCACCCCCGCCCAAGTGATTTTCAATCACACTGTGAGTTAACCAAATTAACATCAATTTTCCATCTGAAAGCAGCCAAAATTTTAAACATTATAATATTTAGTGTTATCAAAGATGTAGGACAAGTAGTACTCATGAAACATTATAGGTAAGAAAACTTTCTTCTGAAGTTTTGAAAGTATATATCAAAAGTTTCAATTTTGTAGTACCTTTTATTCAGAGTATTCCATTTTTAGGAACATAGTTTCAGGAAATTTAAATATGCCATTAAAAGAAACAATGTTGATCATTTTTAAAGTGAAAAGATGTCCAAAATACTAATAAGAGGAAAATGTAGGTTATAAAACAGAATATATCATCCTAATTTTGTTTGAATATGCTGTCTGAAAGATCAAGAATAAGTACATCGAAATCATAAAAATAAATATCCTTTGATGGAAGAACTTTGGATGATTTTTATTTCAAATTTATACTTCACATTTTCCAAATTTTCTGTAATGCACATATTTCATTCCACAGGCATAAAACATTTAAATTGAAAATGCAGTATAGTGCTGTTTAGGATATTTCTATGAGAAAAATTTATTAAAATAGCTTGAGATTCAAAATTAAGGTTGAAGAAATTTAATATTACAGTAGAAATGTATTCATGGCTAAATAATGGCTCTCTGAAAAGAATGCAAAAGGAATTAGGTGAAAAAGTTGATGGGAAACTTATTAAAGAATGCATCAGTCTGGCAACACCTGATCAGCCCTTGGGTAAGCGTCACCAAGAAGCTAATAGCCAAATTCAGAAGGTGGAAAAATCTACAAGACAAATAACCTAATTCTTTTGAAAACTAAATAGTAAGAAAGAAAAGGAGGGAGGGGTGCATTACAGACTAAAAGAAATCTAAGGGGGCAGAGTTGTGGTGCAGCAGATTGGACTGCCACTTGCAAGGCTGGCATCAGATATTGGAGTGTCAGTTTGAGTCCTGGCTGCTCCACTTCTGATCCAGCTTCCTGCTAATGTGCCTGGAAAAGCAGTGCATGATGTTTCTAGTACTTGGTTTCCTGCTACCCATGTGTAGACCAGGACGGAGTTGCTGGTTTTTTGCTTCTGCCTGGCCTAGCCCTGTCTGTTGGGTATTTGGGGAGTGAATGAGCTGATGGAAGATCTCTCTCTCTGTTACTCTGTCTTGCATATGAACAAATAAGTAAATAATTTTTAGAAAGAAATTTAAGAAACATAACAACAAATGTGACGTACTAGAGTACTTTAAAAAGTTTACAGAAAATGGAGTTATTTTGTTGCAAAGAAATTTTGAAATACACAATTTTTTTCATTGTATGCATTTTCCAAGAACATTTTAAAGACCCTTCATATGATCCTTTTATGGATCCTGACTTGAGTAAGCTATTAAACATCATTTTCTTAGGTTATTCAGGAAACTGGATTATGACTGTGTCCCATGATATTGGAGAATGTTTGGTTAATTTTGTTGGTTGTGTTCATGAATATTGTATTAAATTAACATTATGTTAGAAGTATTTCAAGTGAAATGTCTGAAATTTTAAGTACTTCAGAATTTAAAAGCAAAAAGGTGTTTTGTACTCGATGGGGGAAGCTATAATGATGAAATAAGACCGATAAAATTCTTAACTCTTGAAGCTTAGTGACGGCTACTTTAAGACTATCCTCTCCAGTTTTGTGTATATTTGAAAACATTGCTAATTTAAATTTTAAAGTAAACTGTTAGAATCATTAGCATAGATTTTTCTCTTGAAGAAAATAAATGTTTCTGCTCGTGGTTTTGGTCTGACACTGGGCACCACCCAAGCTTACTAATATGAGTACTGAATATTGTTTAGGAATGGAAAGTGGTACAGAGACATAAAAGGCATTTGAGGATGTTCAGCTTCATCTGTAGGGATACACAGGTGTTTGAAACTGTTAAGGGAGTGTGAGATGCTGTGGGAAGAAACTTGGTTTAAAAGCTGAGGGAGAACACGTTAACCACCTCCTGAGATCCAGCACCAAGAACGACTGAGATGTTCAATTCTCCAGGAGCTTCCTGCATGTCCAAGGCACAGCGCGTGGGAAAGAGGAGACTGTGAGATTTCCGGCTTCCTCACTCTCCTTCCAGCAGATTGCATGACTAATTCAAACAGGAGCTGGGGGACAACAGGCTACCCTCCTATCTCCTAGGTGGCATGACCGCTAGCTCATCACACTAGTTAGACACCTGTGCTGCCCACCAGGTGTGTCCAGCTTGTCAATCACCAGCAGAAACCCACCCCCTGCTCAGTGCCTGGCACCAAGTAAGAGGTCGATGAAGATTATTTGACTCTGATTAAATACCTTTTTCATTATAAAATGGCTTCCCAACCCTCTCTACCCATTTCTAGAGGAGAAAGGTTTGTTTTTATTGAGAAATGAAAAATCAAAGCTTTAGAACCCCTGAAGCTTAAGCACTCAAATCCTCATAACAATGTTTTTGTTCCTATGTGGCTGCATGAATTCGAAGGACATTTCTAATGCCTTGATAATGCTGTAGGAAGTTAGCCAAGAACTCCACCATCACTGGGAGTTTCAAAACCTTGAGAAGTTTTCTCCTGGTGTGTTTAAGAGCATTCAAGCTCATTGTGCACAAGGAATGCACCGGCTTAGGTTGACTTTTTTTTTTTTTTCTTTTTTCATCCTCCCCTCTAAGTAACACTGTCGTTTCTTTGCAGGGTCATACTCGATTCCAACAGCCTTTTTGGTGTGCGTGAGATAGCCCGACACGCTTCCCCCAGCTCACACGGCTCTAATAAGGGACAATCCCCACCGCACCGCGCAGCTCCCCAGCAGGATAAAAGCTAGTTTCTATAAGGTAATATTTCTCTCTTGAGAAAGTATGATTTGTAACTCTGCCACTCTCAAATTTCCAGGTCATCTTTGCTTGCTGGGAAAAAGAATCCTTACGAAGAGAAGTTTGCTCCCTGGAGGGAGCGGAAGGCAACGCTCGCTCCCTGAACTGACCCTGTGTCCCCAGAGGACGGCTACAATGGGCCCCAGGCAGGCCGCCGAGCAGTGGGGCTGAGCAGGTCTGGGTGACAATGGAAGGGAAGATCCTTTAAATGGAATGACTTGTGTGGCCCTTCGGCAGCAGCCTTGAAGACGCCAATGCGGTCATCGGCCACGCTCTGGTCATTTTCAAGTTGTTGAAGTTGCCTGGAGGATTAATAGGACATTGGCCTGGCTTTCTCAAATGCACATGCACAGAATCACTTACAGCTATCTTCAAAGGCAGCAAAGATCCGGGAGCCCTGCAAGTGAACAGAGTAATGGCATAGAATAGACCCCCCAGCCCCACCACCAAGCCACTCAGACCGAACGACCACCTCAGGCTGTCTTCTGTGCCCCCGCCCGTGTTATCTCCACTGGGACCCTCTGCAGCCCCATGGCTCTACTGTATCATCTTGGAAGTAGGGAGATTGCTGTGCTAAGAGAAGGCCCACCTTTCCTCTGGCACAAACCGTGCTCCTTAAACTATGCACACGCCTGTCATATATGTAGTCTCACCCCGGTCCAGAGAGCTTGCCAAGGCAACCTCTTTGTGACTGCTGGAGTTTACCTTCACTTTTCAAAAACCTAGGCAGCTAGTACAAGTAGGAAGAAAAATCACTTGATACAGAAGCCCATCCTGGATGGCGGACTCAGGTTGAGGTTTACAACATCATTATTTGGTCATATTTACCAAATGTCTTACTTGCTCTATTATCTGTTTTCTCAGATGTGTGCGGTTTTTGATTTTTAATTGCTCTTATTTACCAAGAATCTTATTCATTATATTATCTGTTTTTTCAGGTGTGTCCTTTTTTTTTTTTTTTTTTTTTTTTTTTTTTTTATTTCGCTGTAAAGAGAGTCTGGCCTACCAAAATCGGTGACTTGCTTAACAGTCCAAGAACAGCCACGCACTCAGTACAAGTTGTGAGCTCAAAGATTCCACAACAGTGACTCAGGTTTCTTTAGGTCCTCATCCTTATACTCAATGCTTTTTGTAAAAAGAAAATAACTCAACTCCAAAAGGAAATTTACATACACACTGACCATCTGTTTGGGAGGGATCAAATATTTCATTGCATCAAATACTTTAAGTCACCAAAAAGGGTCAGTGGGCCCTTCACCATTTTCTAAGAACAAACAAAACTAATCTTTGGAACCTTTTATAATTTAAAGAAGTTATAGTAGTGCCTACGTTTACAAAAATACTCATGTGGATAATTACAGCCTACAAGGTCCATGGTAGGAGTTAACAACAGAAAATATTTCCCAAAAGTAAAAAGACAGATTGAATGACTATGATATATAGTACCTTGGGTGTTTATGCTGATATTTTGCCATTCTTTTGTTTTCCACACAAATACCGAACAGAAAAATATTTTGGCTTTTCTATTCTCTTCTGAGAAAGTATAGAGAGAGAGATGTTTTCCATCTTCCAGTGCACTCCTCCAATATCTGCAATGGCCAGGGCTGGGCTGAAGTTGAAGCTGGGAACTGGATGGAAGGAGCCCAGTTACTTCAGCTATTATTGCTGCCTCCCAGGGTTTCCATCAGGAGCCTGGATTTAGGAGTTAGAGTCAGGTATTGAACCCAGGTCTTCCTTCCTTCCTTCCTTCCTTCCTTCCTTCCTTCCTTCCTTCCTTCCTTCCTCCCTCCCTCCCTCCCTCCCTCCTTCCCTCTCTTCCTTTCAATATTTATTTATTTATTTATTTGAAAGGCAGAGTTACAAGAGAGGTAGAGACAGAGAGAGAGAGAAAGAGAGAGAGTCTTCCACCCACTGGTTCACTCCCCAGATGGCTGCAATGGCTGGAGCTGAGCCGATTCGAAGACAGGAGCCAGGAGCCCCTTCCAAGCCTCCCATATGGGTGCTGGGGCCCAAGAACTTGGGCTATCTTTTACTGCTTTCCCAGGCCATGGCAGAGCTGGATTGGAAGTGGAGCAGCTGGGAATCAAACCGGAGTCCATATGTGATGCTGGCTGGCACTCCACAGTGCCAGCCCCATACCCAGGTATTTCAATATGGGATGAAGGTCTTACCTGGCACCTTAACCACTCGGCTAATTGCCTATCACTCCTTTTAATAAAAGCATTAATCTTACCATGAGGACCTCATCCTCGGGACCCCACTGAATCCTGATTACCTCCCAAAGGCTCCACCTCCGGACGCCATCACATTGGGAGCTATGGTTCCAATATATTAATTTGAGGAGGTACATAAACATCCAGTCCATAGAGTATGCAATGAATTTATAGGTCCTTATAGGTCCATTAGGCACTTTTCATGAGATTTCAACTATGAGCTGTGTGTGTGTGTGTGTGTGTATTCAAATTACCAAAAGAAGTCTTTAGATCTCTCTACTCAAAGCTATTTAAGAATATATTTTTCTTGGAGCCACATTGATTAATTATTGTTATTGTTGTTATTATTATTATTTCACCTACATAAAGCCAGTTTAGCTAGGTGGCATTCTATGTGGTTATGTTACAGGTGGATCGAAAGCTATTCCAAGGTTTTTACACTTTTTCTTTTCTTTTTTTTTAATTTATTTGACAGAGTTAGACAGTGAGAGAGAGAAACAGAGAGAAAGGTCGTCCTTCCATTGGTTCACCCCCAAAATGGCCACTACGGCTGGAGCTATGCCTATCTGAAGCCAGGATCCAGGTGCTTCCTCCTGGTTCCCATGCGGATACAGGTGCCCAAGCACTTGGGCCATCCTCCACTGCCTTCCCAGGCCAAAGCAGAGAGCTGGAGTGGAAGAGGAGCAACAAGGACTAGAGCCCGATGCCTATATGGGATGCCGGCGCCACAGGTGGAGGATTAGCCAAGTGAGCCATGGCGCCGGCCCCACTTTTTCCTTTTAAATTTTAAGGTTTCGAGTTACTCAGGAGGGCCCACAGAAATCAGAATTCTACATACCTTTACGTGTTCACATTTAACTCATTCAGGAAATCTTCACTGGGTGTCAATCTTGGGGCTCAAGGATGAACAAGACAGTTTATCTTCAAGAAGACAGCCATCCCAGGACTCAGAGAATAGATAGCAACTGTTTAACAATAGCATCAGTATCAAACTATCAGTCCAAGAGGGCACATGATCAGTTCCCATTGGAGCACAGGAAGATGGTAGAGTCACATTATTGCTCGTTTCCCGATATTCAGTTTTCCCTGTGAGTGGGGTTAGGAGGGACTAACCCTTCCACCTTGGTTCCAGGGTGAATTCCCATAAGGGTAAGCCACTCAACATGATATGAGTCCCCTTCTGAGTGATTAGCTCAAGAAAAAGACTTGGTCTATTACTTTCCGTTGGCCAGAGGGACTGGGGAAAGGAACCTGAAATAGTCCAATAGATGGGAAATCTAGGACTTGGGCTTGATAGAAGCCCCGTCGTTCCCACCCCCAGCCTGCCCTGTTTCCTTCTTGTCCTCCTCTGCTGTGGCTCCCTCTTCTCCAGATGCTTGGCGTTCGAGGCACTACAGCTTGGTCTCTAGTCTTCTCTTTTCTACCTTTGGTGATCCATTCAGTCTTACAGCTATGAATATTATCCGTATGCTTTCATTCTGAAGTGCACATCACCAGCCTAGACTCCTCTCCCAAATGCACACCCATAGGGTCCCCTCCCTACTCAACATCCACCCCTGGATGTCTAATAGATTTTGAAAATCTAGCACGTCCAACACCCAACCCTGGATCTTCTCCAAACCCATTCTATCCACGGACTGCTTAGGTTGGCAGTCCTGGAGTTGTTCTCAGCACTTCTGTCATCTTCCTCATCCAGTCTGTCAGGAAATCCTCCTAGCCCTGTGTTCAGACTCTCTCTAGAACCCATCATACCTCATCACCCCCACAGCTACCCTCTGATCTAGCCACAGTCCCTTCTCACCCGGATTATTGGAAAAGCCCTTGAATGGCTTCCTAAACACTGTTCTTGCTCCCTACAGCCCACGTGCACGTGGGAGCCACAGAGATCTTCTGAGACCTTCAGTTGGATCATTCACTCTTTGACTGTAAGGCTTCGTGGTGGAAAGCCCTGGTAATGGACTCACGTGATGCGTTCTTTGTCACTTCCTGACGTCATCTCCAACTGCTGTGCCTCCACCCATTCCACCCCAGACCCAGCCACCCTGGCCTCCCTGATGCTCCTCAGGCCGGAAGCCCCTCCTGGACCTCAGTGCAGGTTGTCTCCTCTGCCCAGGGGCCCCCTACCCCCACTATTCATATCTCCCCCTCACATATCGAACGACTTATATTACATAAGCCTGTTTGAACATATGCCCCACATGTATGCTTTAACAGTTTTGTTTTACCACTGTGTCCCAAGAGAACAATGCCTAGCATGCATTACAGGCTCTCTATAAATATTTATAAAATAAACTTTAGGGGCCGGTGCTGTGGCACAGTGGGTTAACGCCCTGGCCTGAAGTGCCAGCATCCCATACAGGCACCGGTTCAAGACCCAGCTGCTCCACTTTTGATCCGGCTCTCTGCTATGGGCTGGGAAAGCAGCAGAAGATGGCCCAAGTCCTTGGGCCCCTGCACCTGCATGGGAGACCTGGAGGAAGCTCCTGGCTCCTGACTTTGGATCAGCACAGCCCAGCCATTGCGGCCAACTGGGGAGTGAACCAGCGGATAGAAGATCTCTCTCTCTCTCTGCCTCTTCTCTCTCTGTGTAACTCTGACTTTCAAATAAATAAATCTTTAAAATAAATAAATAAATAATTTTTTTAAAAAATAGAGAACAATCCAAGGGAAAGTCCAACACATGGACGTGAGAGAATGGGAGTCGACAGCCCTGTTCAAACCACGCCCCAAGTGCACATTATTGCTGGGCATTTGTAAGTAGCCTGAATACACTGCTGGCTTTGATTTTTTTTTTTTTTTTTTTGACAGGCAGGGTGGACAGTGAGAGAGAGAGACAGAGAGAAAGGTCTTCCTTTTTGCCGTTGGTTCACCCTCCAATGGCTGCCGCGGTAGCGCGCTGCGGCTGGCGCACCGCGCTGATCCGATGGCAGGAGCCAGGTGCTTCTCCTGGTCTCCCATGGGGTGCAGGGCCCAAGCACTTGGGCCATCCTCCACTGCACTCCCTGGCCACAGCAGAGAGCTGGCCTGGAAGAGGGGCAACTGGGACAGGATCGGTGCCCTGACCGGGACTAGAACCCAGTGTGCCGGCGCCGCAAGGCGGAGGATTAGCCTAGTGAGCCGCGGCGCCGGCCTGGCTTTGATTTTTTTTTTGGTGCCAGTTTGAGCTCTGTTTTCTGTCGCTCAACAAAGGCATCCCGAGGGATACAGAAGATAAGAGAACTCGGAGAGCTCATGTGAGGAGGCCCTAGAGAGGTAATGGGGTTTATCCTCCCTCGTGGCCATGCACTTGAACACACTGGTCTGCACGCTTGTCTACGTTCCCCACTGGTCTCCTGATTGTACGTTGTCCTCTTACTTCCTGCGTCCTTGCTGTAGGATTCGCATCTCCGTGGAGCTGCTCCGCTCACCTGTCCTCTTCTCCTGGGCTGCCCACCCCCTTTCTGCAAACTCCTGCGTTCCTCCTGGCGGAGCTGCACACCTCCTACAGTCTGGTGTCCTCCAGAGCCCTGACCCTGGACCCCACAGGGTCGACTCTGCAGGCTTCCTGGCAGACATCTGTTCCTGATTCAGTCACACCGAAATGACCCTGCTGCTACTTCCCAAGGGTCTACAGCCGTCGCTGACCTCAGGCCATGCAGCTCATAGACCCCGCAGCACAGCACGCACTGGGATCCCCCATGGAACCCAGGACTCCAGAGGTTGTGTTCATCGATTTCAATGCAAATGGCTCCCGTGACTCACGTCTATCTGAGTGACCCCGCTTGCATCCTCAGCCTTGCTTGCTCCCCACTTCCAGATGGTTCGCAGGCAGCTTCAGTCTAGGAGAGGGCAGCTCCCTCCTTCCCCGGCAAGCACGAGGCCCGTTCTCTGCCTGTCCCCTCCACACTGCCACTCCCTTCACCAACACTGATCTGTATCCCAAGGGACAGAACCCTACATAGGGGACATTTTGTAAATTTTCTTGTGTGGGGGGGGGGGAGGAGGGGGATATTTTTGGTGACCACCAAGACCGTAGGGCAATGTGGGCCTCTGAGAGCCAGGGTGCAGGGAAGCTGGGTAACTTGGAACCCACACCTCCCACACATCTGCAGTGTCTTCCCAGATTTCCCCAGTGTGCTGCTGCCAAAATAATTGAACACTGAAATGCTTTTTATTTCTTCTTTATAATTAAGACTTTAGGTTAATTTAAAAAAAAATTACATGTACATGTGTTGCATTATCTATGTATTTCACTTCAGCGTAACAAAAGTGATGACATGAAGTATTTGTTATAAGAAGGCAACACGACCCAGATAGTCCACAATCACCAATGTACACCATGGGCTGCTCACCAATAGCCTGCACACCTGATGCAACCCACAAGTGCATTTTGTTTGACTTATGGTTGTCAAATAAAATTCAGTAAACCCAGTCAAATCGCAATTTCAGACAGACAAAAAAAATATTCTAATATATTTCATGCAACAGCTGGAATATACTTATGCAACAATTATTATTTTTCTGATATTCAAATTTAACAAAAAAAGCCACCCTGTACTTTTAAAAAAAAATATTTATTTACTTGAAAGTCAGAGTTACACAGAGAGAGAAGGAGAGGCAGACAGAGAGAAAGAGTTCTTCCATCCGCTGGTTCACTCCCCAAATGGTCACAATGGCTGGAGCTGGGCTGATCTGAAGCCAGGAGCCAGGTGATTCTTCCAGGTCTCCCACGCTGGTGCAGGGGCCTAAGGACTTGGGCTATCTTCTACTGCTTTCCCAGGTTGTAGCAGAGAGCTGGATCGGAAGTAGAGCAGCCGGGATTCAAACCAGCACCCATATGGGATACCGGCGCTTCAGGCCAGGGCATTAACCTGCTGCACCACAGCGCCGGCCCCCACCCTGTACTTCTGTTTACTAAGGCTGTTACTCCTAGTGTTTTGAGTTTTGCCAATCTTTAAAGTCAGTAGATTTTTACATTAAAATTTGGATCTCTAGTTTTTGTTTTTAAAGCAGACCTAGGTCTGGCCTACATTCCCCCTCGTGCTGTGACTCAGGAAAGTATTGCCACCAACGAAGTGATTTACTGTTAGTAAGTCCGACAGCTAAAAGGAAAAGGAATTATTTCTGTTACTCATGTATTGTACCTGTTAAAAATGAAAATAAAGGCAAATCAGTAGAGCCACAGGCTTCTAAAAGACAGGAGAGGGAGATGCATGTCTTTGAGAAAGGGAATGATCTTCCTACGTATTTGCTCGCCTTGGATCAGCTTCGCTCAAAGCACTGACAACGCTTAAGTCGGTGACCTCTTTCCAAAACTCTTTTCAGTTTGATTTAACCAAAGCCATGGACGTGATTCTGCCACCTCCCTGCTTAAGGAGAGAGACCCTCCAGTGGCTCTCTATTTTCTCAAGTTAAAAATCGACAGTTCTTTAACAGGACCCAAAGCCCCCTCTCTGTCTCCCTCCCACTCATTCACCTGGAATCTGCTGTTGAGAGTTTGACATTAGCAAGTCACTCCCCACTTCTGCTTCTTGCCTGCCTTCCCCCTCCTCCTTCAAGTTCTAGTTCAGGCCATTTCTCCAGGAGAAGCACTCGCCTTCCCTGCACCTATGTCTGTACCCCTGAATCTGGGGTACATCTTCCCTGCCAGCTGTCTGCCAACGGCCTGCCCAGCTCTGCGTGTCCCACCACACTGGAAGCTGGCTGAGGTTGAAGACCTGGGGTTGGTTACTCCCCTTTGTAGCTCCAGGGACTGGAGTGCAGGACTCATGGACCCATCAAACAGGTGACTACAGAAGGGGGGTTCCAGGTGAGAGGAGCTGTAAGAGCCAGGGCTCACACACAGGATGCAGCAAATTGGAAAGGTTTTAGCAAAGACGAAGGAAGATGGACTTTCTGTCCTAGGCATTAGAAAGCCAAAGATGGGTTTAAGTAGGGAAAACTCATGAACAGGTGCACACAGGACAATCAGCGTCAAAAAAGAAATTCCGGAGAGCTGGTGGTGTGGAGCAGCGAGTTAAGCCACTGCCTGCAACACCAGCATCCCACACGAGCCCATGTTCGAGTCCTGGCTGCTCTGCTTCGGATCCAGTGTCCTGCTAACGTGCCTGGGAAAGCAGCAAAAGATGGCCCAAGCGCTTGGCCCCTGCACCCATGTGTGAGAGCTGGATGCAGTTCCAGGCTTTGAGGTTTGACCTGGCTCAGCCATTGTGGTCTTTTGGGGAGTGAACCAGTGGATGGAAAATCTCTCTCTCTCTCTCTCTCTCTCTCTCTCTCTCTCTCTCTCTCCCCCTTTCTGTCACTCTGCCATTCAGATAAATAAATCTTTATTAAAAAAAAATTCCACAGATTTCTCTTTCTTCTTTTCCTGAAGTTAATTACCACCAACCCCCATGCACACACTGGTGATTTAATGGGAGGAGGGTGAGTGGAGAGACGAGAGCGTGATCAGAAACTCCGCAAAAGCCAGAAGGGAGCATTTTGAAGGTTTCCACCATAAAGAAATGACAGACGTTTGAGGAGGTAGAGGTGTTGACCCTGATTTGAACATTATGTGATGCACACAAGTATCAGAAGATCACACGATATCCCATAACTATGTACAGTTTTTCTCTATCAGTTAACAACAAATATAAAACAAAATAGGATGGTGCAGCAGGTTAAGCCACTGTCTGCAATGTCAACATCCCATAGCAGAGTGCCAGTCCAAGTCCCCGCTGCTTCACTTCCAGCTAATGACCTGGGGAAGCAGCAGGTGATGGTCCAAGTGCTTGGGCCCCTGCCACTCACATGGGAGACCCAGCTGGAGTTCCTAGTGCCTGGCTTCAGCCTGGCCCAGCTTGGTTGTTTTAAGGCATTTGGGGAGTGAACCAGTGGGTGGAAGATAGATTTCTCAATGGCTTTGGCTTTAAAATAAATAAATAAATACCTGTAAAAATAATAGAAAAATGAGAAAGACAAGAGTCAAGGTCTGACATAAATGAGGTTTCCATGTTGCACTTGGGTGAATTTGAAAAATTCTGTGTACCTAAAACTCTCTCTTAACCTGCGATGTTGGGGTGAAGGCAGAGTAACCACCTCTTGCCTCCTCAGAGGACCGCTAATGGTTTGCTGAGCTAACGCACGGAAGTTGCCAAGCCTGGGGCGGGTGCAACCCAAGTGTACACAGAAACATCAGTGTGTCGGCAACTCACATCCGCACAGCACCTCCACCGGCTTCTCCCAGGACAGCCAAGAAGAGACGCTCCTGTTGATA
The DNA here is from genome assembly GCF_033115175.1 of Lepus europaeus. NCBI lineage: Eukaryota > Metazoa > Chordata > Mammalia > Lagomorpha > Leporidae > Lepus > Lepus europaeus. Next base: position 19,484,614 of record NC_084837.1, on the reverse strand, counting down.
GTGCACCCGGCAGAGGGGCACAAACCAGTCTCCCCCTCCTGGACACTAATTAAGCACCATGTCTTTTTGTTTTCATCCCATATGAAATTGGCCCCCTAAACTAATAGCTTTAGGGCTACAGTTGAGGGCAAGGCCACCTGCAGGCAAAACTGTGGTGTGTGGACATCACCAGGGTCTCAGCTCACAGCTTCCCGGCCCCTGAGGCCTCTGTGGGGTTGGTGCTGCAGGCGAGGCACCCTGAGGGCAGCTGCTCTCATGCCACTCCTGAGCCCTGGGGCGCCAAGGAACAGCTTGGGGCAGATGTCCCTCCCCCACCTCATCTGTGCTGGCAGCATTCCCTCTCCTGGGGTTTGACAGGGGCGCCTGGGAGACTCCCAGTGTCCTGTCCTATCCTAAGCCAGGTATGCGATTCTCTACATGGAAGTGAGTGTCTCCAGTTCCTTAGGGAACAGAAGGAGCTTTTGGGATCACATTCCTGAGAGGTTCTGCCTCTCTTTGCTTTGGCTCGGGGACTGCAAGATTTCCTTTACTTCTGAAGAGGAAAAAAAAAGTGCGAAAACCTCCAACCTAATTCAGACCCCACCTTTTACGCAAAATGAAACTGAGGACCAGGCCGGAGTGGTGAAGAGGGTTGCATGGGGCCACTCAGGAGCAGAACCAAGACCGCCAGTCAGGTCTGGCCAATCGCCAGCTCCAGCCTCTTTCTGCTGAAAACCCAGTTTTAAAAGGGCCCGGATGCCACCAGGGAAGTGGCTGTGCTGGGAGAGGTGCCAGAGGCTCAGCCCGTGGCAGGACTGCCTGTTGGCGGTGAGTGGGCAAAGTGGCACTGCTGACCCAGTGGCCGGGTGGCCACGAGCCCACAGATACTCTGAAAGTGGAGGCAGGTGCCCCTGTGCATGTGGTATTTTTACTGTGTCGTGAACACCACCACGTAACCAGGTCAGAGTTCATCTGGGACATCCTGTTCCTAAAAAGGACTGTATTAGTAGAACTAAAAGAAATGTCACATTGCCTATGCAGGGCCAAGACGCAGCGTCTGTGACCCCGATGCGTTGACCGAGTGACCGCATGAATGAACGGACGGTTGGTCTGCGCCGAGCTCTGCTCTATGCCTGTAGCCCCACAACCTGCTTCCAGAGTTCTGGTTAAAAATCTCACCTGTCCTCCTGCCAGGCCGGATCTTGGCCCCAGTTCCCAGGGGAGGACACTGAAGCTGGGAGAGTTGATGGGAGACTCGATGCCCTGTGTCACACGAAAGAGGATTTTGCCCCAACCCCGGCTGCAGCTGAGTTCCCCATTATCCATCCAACACCCCGCTTGGCATTCGGGCTGACGGATAAGGTCTTCTCTTTCTTGCTGGTTACTTTAGGGGCCCTGCCTAGACACGTTTATTGAAGGAACATGTGCTTTCAAGCCCTGCTGTGAGTAGGAAGAACGAGGAAAGGGCTTCTTCCTTTTATTTGTTTTCAAAGTTATTTAATTAATTTTTAGTTATTTGAAAGGTAAAGCAACAGAGAGACCAGGAGAGGCACAGAGACACACAGAGAGAGGTCCTCCCTCTGCTGGTTCACTCCCCAAATGCCCCAAACAGCTGGGGCTGAGCCAAGCCAAAGCCAGGAGTCTGGAACGCTACCTGGGACTCCCAGGTGGGTGGCAGGGACCCAAGCACTTGAGCCGTCACTGCTGCCTCCCAGGGTGCACCTCAGCAGGGAGCTGGATGGGCAGCAGCGGCGGGGTCAGAGGTGCAGGCACCCTAAGCAACGCCCACCCTGCTGCGCCAGAGCCCACCCTGCTTCTCCCATTTCGAGGCAGGGAAGCTCTTCCCTCCACAGGGCCACGATGCATTGTTATTTATTTTCTTTTTAAATCTCACTGGTTGCCTTAAATTGGGCACTCAGCGGGTGGCTCCTCCACCCGCAGCGTGTCTGGTTGTTCCGCACGTGGCTCGGGTGCCACACGGGATCCTGATCTGCAGCGACTCTCCTGGCTGCGCCTGTAGAAAGCAAGGGAATTGAGTGCTCTCTCTCACTCCACATATCACACGCATGAGGAGTCTTAAAAAGTTCACGGAAGGGGCGGGCACTGAGGCGTAATAAATAAAGCCACCACCTGCGATGCTGGCACCCCATATTGGTGCAAGTTCAAGTCCCGACTGCTCTGCTTCCCATCCAGCTCCCTGTTAATGGCCTGGGAAAAGCAGCAGAAGATGGCCGAGTGTTTGGGCTCCTGCACCCATGTGGGGGACCTGGATGAAGCTATTGGCTCCTGGCTTTGGCCTGGCTCAGCATTGGCTACTGTGGCCATCTGGGGAGTGAACCAGCAGATGGAAGCTCTCTCTCTCTCTCTCTCTCTGCAACTCTAACTTTCAAAATAAAGACATAAATCTTTTTTTTTTTTAAAGTTCATGAAATGGGGCAGGTGCTGTGGCACAGCGGGTTAAAGCCCTGGCCTGAAGTGTTGGCATCCCATGTGGGCGCCAGTTCTAGTCCTGGCTACTCCTCTTTTTTTTTTTTTTTTTTCAATTTTTATTTGACAGGTAAAGTTATAGACAGTGAGAGAGAGAGACAGAGAGAAAGGTCTTCCTTCCATTGGTTCACTCCCCAAATGGCCCCACGGCCGGTGCTGCACCAGTCTGAATCCAGGAGCCAGCTGCTTCCTCCCAGTCTCCTATGTGGGTGCAGGGACCCAAGAACTTGGGCCATCCTCCGCTGCCCTCCCAGGCCACAGCAGAGAGCTGGACTGGAAGAGGAGTAACCGGGACTAGTACCCGGTGCCCCAACCAGGACTAGAACCCCGGGCTGCTGGCGCCGCAGGTGGAGGATTAGCCAAGTAAGCCACGGTGCGGGTTATGGCTGCTCCTCTTCTGATCCCGCTCTCTGCTGTAGCCTGGGAAAGCAGTAGAAGATGGTCCAGGTGCTTGGGCCCCTGCATCCATGTGGGAGACCCAGAGGAGGCTCCTGGCTCCTGGCTTCGGATCAGCGCAGCTCTGGCCGTTGCGGTCATCTGGGGAATGAACCAGCAGGTGGAAGACCTCTCTCCTTGTCTCTACCTCTCTCTGTAATTCTGTCTTTCAAATAAATAAAATAAATCTTCAAAAAAAAGTTCATGAAAATTGCATATTACGGAAAGCTATACATGGATTTCCAAATCTTTTACACCACAATAAACTCATCTTTTACTTCCAGCTGTACATGCATTTTCTGAAGTCTTTTCCCATATATTTCACCTATACGCACACATGTATGAAACATGCTGTGGCGGCCATTAGTGCCATTCACTGACTATTTCTGGCTTTTTGCTGCTGGCCGCTGTTTCTTCCTGGTGAGTTTGACAAGAAGTGATAGGTGTCACTTCTGTGCCGAGCCTTCCATTTCTGGAATAAAATCCCTAGAGTTTTCTTCCCCTGTGTCCGAGAGGGTGGCCGCGCCATTCCCTGGATCCCTGAATGACCTCTGTGAGCAGCCACCATGGGCTTCATTCCGCTAGCCCACAGTGGGCTTAAGCACGAACAGAAGCCGCCACTCATTGTCTCAAGCCCTTGGGAATCTGGGGCCTTCAGGGCAGGACACGTGGTCAGTCTGGGGGACACACGTTTGTAGAGCTCAACACTTTTTGTGCATACTCCATTTTAACAAAAAAGATTTATTTATTTACTTGAAAGGCAGAGTCACAAAGAGAAAGAGGGAAAAAGAGAGGGAGATCATCCATTTGCTGGCTCACTCCCCAGGAGGCCACAACGGCTGGGGCGGGGCCATGGCCAGGTCAAAGCCCAGAAGGCAGAACTCCGTCTGGGTCTTCCAGGTTCATGACAGGGGCTCAGGGACTTGGGCCATCTTCCGCTGCCTTCCCAGATGCATGAACAGGGAGCTGGATTGGAAGTGGAGTGGCGGGGACTTGAACTCTGATACAGGATGCCTGAGTGCCTAGCGGTGGGTTAACCTGCTGAGCCACAATGCTGGCCCCCTGTGCACGCCCTACATCATCCTCCATACACACCTAGAAGGCCGATGCTCTTGTGTGCCCGTTCTATGGAGGAGAAAGCCCTGGCTAGGGGGAGTCAATGAAGTCTGAAGTCACTGCATATGATGAAGAGTTTTCCATTCCACACACGGGTGGCTCCAAATCGTGGTCTTGAACCATCTACCCCTGCGTTCTCTGCCCAGGGCTTGTCTGGGCCAGGAGGAACACAGCATTTATCACACCTCCCAAGACGCACGTCCACTTCACCGGCTCCCATAACCAGCAACCTGGACTTTCCTGCTGCCTTCAGAATCCGCGTGCTTCCCAAGGAGCATCTGGTTCCAGCCCACTGGTAGAGCATCATAAATTATAGTGTAGCGGTTGGCATT